>NC_067119.1:42425095-42725095 GCF_021347895.1 Acanthochromis polyacanthus
CGGTTGGTCAGCAGTTTGTTTGGTTTCTGACTCTTGGTTTACCAGAGCGTGAACTGCTTCTGACCACGTATCCCTTTCAAAGCAGATAGAAGAAACAAGCCTCACTGGAATCATCTTGTTTTTTAATTTTTACATTTGCTTAACTGTTATTTGGAAACACGGCCAGTGTGAGTAGGACTGAGTGAACACAGAGTACAGTACAGTGTGCTGCTCTAATGTGTTTTATAGTTTTTGTCAATGTGAGACGTTCATCTTTGGTTTGGATTTTTTCAAATGAAACACTTCCTGGTTAAAGGTAAATCATCGATCCAACTGATAAAAATGATGAAGTGGTAAAACATGGAGTTGTTAGGTGGTCATATTTGAATTCTCGTGGTTTTTATTACAGCATAAAGATTAGGACGTGTATCCACAGATTGTTTTATGCTACATTAGACCGGCCCAGCCGGAACCATGTCATAGGATCATTTTGTTGAAGAACGATCCCCAGCAGCCCCGAGACGCTGCCCTGCAGAACTCCACACTGATTGGGTTAATTCAGAGAAGAAAAAGGCTCATCAGTTAAACTCAGAATGCCATTTTTTCTGTCCTTTTCATGTCCTCATTGAGTAACAGTCTTGTAAAATTCCCATATGTATTAACATAAGAAACCCTCCTTGTTTAATGTCAGAGTCACATTCAGGTCAGACAGGACACTTTTAACCGTTTATTTCTGAATGACATGCATGTGTGTTTGGCGTGACAAAGACAGACCCTGAGATCACAAACTCCTCACCAGATCCTGATATTCACAGTGATTTAAAAGAATACAGACTGAACAGGAAGCAAATAACAAAGAGGAGGAGGATGGCAGGTGAAGGCTGAACACTGCCTGAGTTATAAAGCACGCTAACAGAGAGGAGGGAAAGGACCACGAACACGACTGGACGTCTTAGAGCCTCCATTAGGTCAGACTCCATTAGAGTGAAGCTGCTTTCAGTAGTTCTTTGTTTGTTCAGAGTTAATGTTGGTGCTGTTTAATCCTCCAGTAGAAACAGAAAGACTGAAAGTTTCAGTTAGTGGCTCTTCAATGTTTTCTCCCCTCAGCTAAGGTTTGATTGTTACCTTTATTACCATCATTTCAGTGGTAGTAGTTGGGCTGCACAGTGGAACTGTGGTTACTACTGTCGCCTAACAGCTAGAAGATCCCCAGTTCATGTCCCGGCCTTCCTGGGATCTTTCTGCATGGAGTCTCCATGTTCTCCTGTACATGTGTGGCTTTTCTCCAGGTTCTCCAGCTTCCTCCCACAGTCCACAAACATGCTGAGGTTAACTGGTGATTCTAAACTGTCTGTAGGTGTGAATGTGAGTGTGATTGTCTCTATGTGTAGCCCTGTGACAGACTGTTACCTGTCCAGGTGAACCCTGCCTTCACCCTCAGTCAGCTGGGATAGACTCCACCCCCATGACCCTGATGAGGATTAAGGTGTGTGGACGATGGTACTAACATTAGAAATTAACTGTAAATAGCAAAAACACTGACCGATGTGTGGACAGAAAAGAAAATGGACTGACCATGATTTGTTGACTGCTTTTTCGTCTAATCTAATCGTCTAATACCACTTTTCCTCTTGATGGAGGATGTTGTGTCGTCCTGGTCAGTGACACTTTACTGGAAAACGGTCATACTGCACGCTGTAAACGCTATTTTGCAGAAACTCGAGGGTTTAAATCAGTGCACTGTGCAGCTCTGAGCTCAGGTCAACCTGCTGCGTATCGACCAACCTGGTGAAGTGTTACAGACATGTTATCACCAACATCCTGGGACTGTCGTCCTCTTCAATTCAATTCAATTCAATTTTATTTATATAGCGTCAATTACAGTCAACTCGTCTCAAGACGCTTTACAGAACCCAAATGCCTGACCCCCAGAGCAAGCCCAAAGGCGACAGTGGCAAGGAAAAACACCCTTTTAACAGGGAAGAAACCTCGAGCAGAACCCGGCTCTATATAGGGGGGACCCATCTGCCTGCTGGCCGGGCGGGTTGAGAAGGACAGAAGAGGGCAAAGGGGAGGGATGGGAGAAGAGGGAGGGGTGGGAAAGCAAGGAAAACACAACACACATTTGGATACATGCATGACAGGATATGTGACACAGACAAAGTATAAGCTAACATTGAAAACTGACTCATAGTTTACTCTTATGATGTACGGCTCTGACATTAAACATACTCCATATATAGCTAGCAGTAAAATTCAAACAGTATGTAAGTTAGCATAACAGTATAGTGAAGGCAATGCAGAGTTGACTGGTGGAAAAAGGGAGTTGGAAGCAGAGGGCTGGAGGAAGGTCAGCAACAGCATCCCACAGTGGACATGATGGAGACTGGACCAGCTGGTGGAACATCAACCACAGATCTGAAGCATCCAGCTCTGGGACCAGGGACACTCGGAGAAATAGCACAGGGGGAAACAGAGTGAATGTACTGCAATAACGGTATACATATTAAATGTAAAGGTAGATAGAGAAGGGCTCAGTGCGTCAAGAAAAGTCCCCCAGCAGCCTATAGGCCTATAGCAGCATGACTAGAGGCAGAACGAAGGGACGTCCAAGAGGGAGTCAGCTGTGCAATGAAGACACAAGCCGAACCTCTGTGGGTCACCCAGTCAGCCCCAACTATAAGATTTGTCAAAAAGGAACGTTTTAAGCCTGGTCTTAAAAATAGAGAGGGTGTCTGCCTCCCGAACCCAAACTGGGAGCAGGTTCCACAGGAGAGGCGCCTGATAACTGAAGGCTCTGCCTCCCATTCTACTTTTAGAAATTCTAGGAACAACAAGTAAGCCTGCAGCTTGAGAGCGAAGAGTTCTACTAGGATAATAAGGTACTATCAGATCTTTAAGATATGATGGAGATTGGTTATTAAGAGCTTTATATGTCAGAAGAAGGATTTTAAATTCTATTCTGGATTTAACAGGAAGCCAGTGAAGAGAGGCAAGTATAGGGGAAATATGATCTCTTTTGCTAACTCCTGTCAGTACTCTCGCAGCAGCGTTTTGGATCAACTGTAGATGTTTGAGAGAGCTATTTGGACAACCCGATAATAAGGAATTGCAATAGTCAAGCCTGGAAGTAACAAAAGCATGAAATAATTTTTCTGCATCACTCTGAGACAGAATGTTCCTGATTTTTACAATATTACGCAGGTGAAAAAAGGAAGTCCTACAGACTTGCTTTATGTGTGAGTTAAAGGACATGTCCTGGTCAAAAATAACTCCAAGATTCCTCACAGTAGTACTAGAGGCAAATGTGATGCCATCCAGAGTAACTATTTGCTTTGAAAGCGAGTTTCTAAGATGTTTGGGGCCAAATACAATGACTTCAGTTTTGTCTGAATTTAGCAGTAGGAAGTTAAAAGTCATCCAGGTTTTAATGTCCTTAAGACAATCTTGCAGTCTAGCTAACTGATCAGTTTCATCTGGCTTCATAGATAAATACAATTGTGTGTCATCTGCATAACAATGGAAGTTAATACAATGCTTCCTAATAATATTGGCTAAAGGAAGCATGTATAATGTGAAAAGTATCGGTCCTAAGACAGAACCCTGAGGAACTCCATGATTAACTTTAGTATGCTCAGAAGAGTTATTGTTGACATGCACAAACTGGAACCTATCTGATAAGTAGGATTTAAACCAGTCCAGTGCTGTCCCTTTAATGCCAATTGAATGTTCTAGACGCTGTAATAAAATGTTGTGGTCGATTGTGTCAAACGCTGCACTAAGATCTAACAAAACAAGTATAGAGACTAGTCCATTATCTGATGCTATGAGAAGATCATTAGTAACTTTCACCAGAGCTGTTTCTGTGCTATGATGCACTCTGAAGCCTGACTGAAACATTTCAAACAAATTATTCCTTTGTAAGTGTTCACATAATTGATTTGCAACTGTTCTTTCCAGAATTTTAGAGAGAAATGGTAGGTTGGATATCGGTCTATAGTTAGCTAACACATCTGGATCTAAAGTGGGCTTTTTAAGCAAAGGTTTGATGACAGCAACCTTAAAAGCCTGTGGTACATAGCCTGTTACTAGAGAGAGATTAATCAGATCTAACATTGAAGAATTAATTAAAGGTAAAATCTCCTTGAAGAGTCTAGTTGGGATAGGATCTAAAAGACATGTTGATGGTTTGGATGTAGAAACTGTTGAATTTAGTTCAGAGAGACATATAGGAGTGAAGAATTCTAAAGATTCATCAGGTCTAACAGCCAATTCAAAAGCATCTGTGACATTTGTAGGAAGGGCCAGATTAATTTTATCTCTAATCAGAACTATTTTATGTGTAAAGAAGCTCATGAAGTCGTTACTGGTTAAAGCTAAAGGAATACAAGGTTCAACAGAGCTCTGACTCTTTGTCAGCCTGGCTACAGTGCTAAAGAGAAACCTAGGGTTGTTCTTGTTCTCATCTATTAAAGATGAATAATAAGTTGTCCTGGCATTATGAAGAGCTTTTTTATAGATTACTAGACTATTTTTCCAAGCCACATACACTTCCTCTGAATTAGTGGAATACCACTTTCTTTCCAGCTTTCGGGATGCCTGCTTTAAAGTCCACAGCTGGAATTATACCAAGGAGCAAGTCTTCTCTGAGATAGAACTTTCTTTTTTACAGGTGCAACACTATCAAGAGTTGTACGCAGTGAGGCTGAAGCATTATTAACAAAATAATCCACTTCTGTGGGGGTAAAATAATAATAATTGCCTTCTGATTTATCAGTAAATGTTGCTGAAGTAAACAGTGAGGGTATTATTTCCTTAAATTTAGATACTGAATTGTCAGACAAACACCTACTGTAATGATATTTGTTCTCAGCTGCTAAACAATCCTTTACTTTAAATTGAAATGTTATCATAAAATGGTCAGAAAGAAGAGGGTTCTGGGGAAATACTGTTAACTCTTCAATTTCTATGCCATAAGTCAGGACAAGGTCAAGAGTGTGATTAAAACTATGAGTTGGTTTATTTACATGTTGAGAAAACCCAATTGAGTCTAATAATGAATTAAAAGCTCTTCTCTGTTTCAATAATATAAGTTTCTCTGTGATGATGGATGGATGTTTGGGGTCTCAGCGGCAGTAATGAGTGTTGTTACAGGTAATCACGTGTACATATTGGTGGGCAGCGGTGCATGCAGACATCCAGAGAGTAGATCTGTGACCATCAGCATGGCTTCTGCATGTTAACCTCCAGGCTGTGTGGCAGATGGACCCAGCGAGTCCATCTAAGGCTCCCTGTAGGAGTCCTCTAGGTGTCCTGATATGGGTGTTCATTTCCACATCCCCTCACAGGTGCTTGTCTGGGCTTTGATGTCCCAGCTGTCGTATAGAAACTCAAGTTCTCGACCCCAGGGGGCTCCACAATACAGTCCTTAGTTTAGTTGACCGACTCAAAGGGAAGCAAAGTCAAACCTCCAATCTGACAATCTCCCCTCCACTCTGAGAGTCAATATGTAGTTATGTGCTCCTCGTGGTGTCAACAATGTGGCTCTCTGGGAGGAAGTCACGACCCGGGACGCTTGTTTAAACGATGATGAATGCAGTGATGAATGGAGAACGGTGCACTGATGGGCACGCTCGGTGGAATGGAAGGCGCCGACGTCTCCGGAGGCCTTTCATCCTGGCAGTACGCTCATTACGCATTCTGATCACAGCCAGGTAATGACCCTCGGATGGACTGAGCGTCTCTCCAGGGGAGTGTTTGCCTCCTCTTCCCTGCAGAGAGGCACGAGGGTTTCCAGTTTCCTGTGGAGTGTCGCTGTTTATTCACGCCGTTTCACTCCAGCAAAGTCACAAAGGAAGGAGAGCCCAGAAAATGCACACATTAGCAGAGAAATGACCTGGATGTGGATCCGGTAATGAGACAGCAGCAGACAGAGTGACTTACGCCTGTCATGACACAGTGTTTGTATTTCAGGTCAATTTTAAAAGCAGTATAACAATTTTACTTTCATAACAGAATTATGACACATGCTTTTTGACATTAAAGGAGTCAGAGCAGCTCTGCTTTGTTCTCATCAGGGGTAGACCATAGAATAAAAGACAGAAACCTGTCAGTCTGTAGCTCTGCTGCAGCTCCACTTCAGTCACAGTATGTATATGTGTGATCGAAAATCTTTACAAGAAAGTGTGGAGCTGCCTTCACGTCCTGGTATGGATTTCTACCTGCCAGCAGAAAGCATCCAGTTTCTCCCACTGCTTTATCCACCTTTAAAACATTTCTAAATATTTCAGGCTCCAACCTGACAGTATTTGGTTTCAGCCACAGCGGTGCTTTTCAAGTGCTTCTTTTCTCCGTCACTCTGTGTGAGATGTTTGCTGTAGACAGCCTTATTTCTCCCTGTGGTCTGTTGTGCTTGTCATCTGGCCAGCTGTCGATCATCCTGGCAGGCCGGGACAACCAGAGAGTCGCATCCTTTCCTTTCCTTTTCTTTTCTTTCCTTTTTTTCTTTTCCTTTTTTTCCTTTCCTTCCCTTTCTTTTATTTTCCTTTTCTTTCCCTTTCCTTTCCTTTCCTTTCCTTTCCTTTCCTTTCCTTTCCTTTCCTTTCCTTTCCTTTCCTTTTCTTTCCTCTTCTTTTTCTTTCCTTTCCTTTCCTTTTCTTTGTTTTCCTTTGTTTTCCTTTCCTTTCCTGCTGCAGTGTCCGGCCCACTCCCTATCCGGGGAACTTCTGCTAGAGTCCCATTAAAGCTTCTTTTTTAAAAAAAGATGTCCTCTTGAAGCTTTTCAAAGCTCATCTAAATCTTTTGAAGGCCAGTTTTTCTTAGGTCAGACGTATTCCCTTCTGCCTCTGAGGTTTTATGAGTGCTTTGTGTTGTAAGATAAATCCGTCAACCGACTGAGGCAGAAACAGCTTTGTCCTCACAGGAGAAGAACTTTTAATGATGAAACTAGTTTCCATATGTATGCCTTTTGAAGGATACCAGGCTGAACATTGGGGACCTGGTGCTGTATATTATTTATTGTTCTGGATGCTCCTGGCTAAGTTTTATTTCATAAATCAGAGGAAACCTCTGAGAACTCGCAAAGTGCCCTACAGGATCAGTTTTCTACAGTTTGGAGGCTAACAATGATAATCTATTATCCATGGCTGTGGGTAGAAGTGCAGCAGTGCGTGGGTGTGACATGGCTTCCTGCTTGGATACCTGGCCTCCAGTCAGAGTCCCGGCTGCCCACAGTGGCTGACCCGGCTGATCCGTTTTTCTGGATGGAGAGCCGCTGCAGCTCTCGCTCTAAGCCGTCAGCTCTCATGCTCCATTGATCTCATGGCACAGATCTTTGGATGGACACATCACTCACGGTTTCAGTCCAGAGCTCACAAGTCCCGAGTCCCCTGCCAAGGTGGCGACGCATTTTAGAAATAAGTGCCTTCGAGCTTAAAACGGAGATCCATCCTGATGTGAAATCCTCTGAAGGTAGAAGAGTTCATCTGCAGTCTGATGAGGAGAGACATCGGTCCTGTAGGGCTGATGGGGTGGAACACTGTTCTAGGTCATTCTCTCATCACATCTGTACTTATAGGAACACCATAATGTAATAACCTGCTACTGCATTTTTCACATTCATAAGTTTCTATTACACCTCCGGCTTGTGATTCATTCTAAACACCCTTTATTCCTAATTCCCCTGGTTCAATACTGATTTTTTTTTCTTGGTTTCTGCTCTGCTCCTGTTTATTTGACTGCAAAAAGCCAAACTTTCTCCTCCTGTACTTGAAGTTTTGTAGATAAAGTAAATTTCAGCCAATAGAACAGCATAACCATGGCATACGCACTGCTCTCAATTTCAGTTTTTTTTTTTAAATATTTGATCAAAATATGTCAAATATATAAATAAATTGACTGAAGAATTCCATTCATTTTCACTTTGCTGCTAAAATATTCCATTTGGGTCCGTTTGCGTTACAAAGAGAAACAGAACGACGTCAAATGATTCGTGTGAGCAGCTTTTTAGTGACAGTGGGAAGAAAAACAGCACTTTAACAAGAAAAATCCTCCAGCAGAATCAGGCTGAAAGAGGTCTGCCATCTGCCTGGGCTGGTTGGAGAGAGGGTACCGGAGGAGAAAACAGGACAGACAGAACCCTGGATGAACACTGGGGAGGCTGGAGAGGAGAGGAAATGCTGATCAGAAACATGCAGCTCCTGAGATACGATCAGAGAAGACAAACCACAGGAGGGAGAAGACACAGACTTAGTGGTGGTAGATGAATGTATGGAGAGAGGAGAGGTGCATTATGGGATCTCCTCCATCAGTCTGGACCTGTCAGCATAACTGAGGATGGCTCGGGTCACTGGAACCAGCTCTGACTATAATCTGTGCCAAAAAGGGCAGTAATGAGGGCGTCTGCATCAACCAATCAGAGGCTGATGCTGTCAGTAAGGATCAGGATTTATTGCAAACCACGCTAGTTTCTTCTCTCTGTGTCTTGGGAGGCTTTAATATGAATTATTTTAAAAATCATTGCGTTTGTGAGCAGCAGCAGCTGAACAAGTAACTTCAACTTTTATCTAGGGGAATGATTTTTTTATTCCTTTTTTTTAAAAATAAATCTAATTTTATTTAGATAGGGTTTGTGCAACATGTTAGCTAAATAAAAGCATCCTGCTAACACCTAATGTATGAGCCGTCGTGTTAGTTTAATGCATGCTTCCTGTCTTCTAAACTGTAAAAAAATTGGTGTTTTTCAGTAAAATTCCGGCAGTTGTGGTCACTAGAATGCTACTGTAAAATTACAATAAAAGATCTTCTACATTTACGGTAAATAAATGTATTCATACTGTTGATTTTAGGGCTTCATTCTATTATGTTTCTGTTAAAAAAAAAAGTTTTAAACTTTAAAAATTTGAAAATTTACATAAATATTACAATGTTTTTTTAGATTGATAGTCCAACATTTAGTGTATTTAACATTCAATATGTGTATTTTTAGCATAAATTGCAGTTAAATCTGTCATAAGTATTAAAGCATGTGTCAGTTATTAACACAAAAGTGACAAACTGCACTTTTTACATGTAATAAATGCAGAAATTGTAATCCTGTTATAAATATTGCAGCATGATTCTGTCATCAGTACAACAATATGTACATTTAACTGGGAAAACTGTATTCTTTTCCTGAATTTAATGCAAAATTTACAGTATTATTTCACATATTACAGCATTTTTCCATTAAAAATTGAAAAAACACACTTTAATGAACTTCTTAAAACTGTTTTAGAGTTTACAGATTTTTACTCTCATTGTTTGGCAGTTTTTCACCGTAAAATGTACATTTTTTACAGTTTAAATCATGAGCAGCTCAGGAGCAGCAGCTAAACTGACTCTGTTGTTGCTGAGTTCCTTGATGAACAGGTGAACACAACAACAACCAGATTCATTTAACAAACGCTGCTATAAAAGGTTTTGCAAGGACAGGATTAGACTCTGCTGTTGTTACAGTAAAACAGCCAAAGAAACCCTCAGAATATTACAGAAACCAGAACAAACACCATCACTGTCCTTAAAGTAAGGTTATTATTACCCACAGTTTAATGTCAGACATCGTTCCTCTACCCATCTGCCCCTCAGAATCTGAAACGAGAATCACTGAGAGCCAGAACTGCTCAGTGGAGTCAGAATCACAGTCAGCGTCATAAAATACAAACAGTTCCCTAATTTAGATGGCTGAAGAGGAGGAGAATATCTTACATGTCCTTGCACGGTGAATCACTAAAATCTCTGAGCAGTGTTCAAACAGAGCACAGTAATATTGGTGTTTTTGTGGCTAATTAGAGTCTGATATTTTCCAGAAATGTTGTCCTGATGAAGTCACTAAAGAGAATAGGATTGTTGCTTTAGGGTTGAACATTCAAAACAACTATCAGATTAGATTAGATTTAGATTCGTAATGCCAAAACCTAATCCCCATTAGATTTAGAACTTAGAGTAAAGGCCACCGGATCAGCAGCATGTATGATGGGAACATGGAATGTTGTTGAGGTTTCTTCTACTGAATAAAGTGTTAAAATGGAGCCTATAAAGTGCTCAAATCAGGCGTATGTTCAAAATAACTCTTGTATCAGTGACATGTTTAAAGGTTTTATGTTTATACACTGGACACACCTTCTCATTCAATGCTTTTTATTTATTTGTATTATTTTCTACGTTGTAGTTTAATACTGAAGATTAACACTTTTTTGTTTACAACATAATTCCATATGTATTCTCTTATAGTTTTGTTGTCTGCAGTGTTAATCTGCAATATAGAACATAATGAAATGAAAACCATTGAATGAGAAGGTGTGTCCAGACTTTTGACTGGTAGTAAACATGTTTATATTTGTATGTTTTGAGGCGCGATCACATCAGAGAGCAGAGTACTCCATCAAGGCTGCTCAGTCATCAGATCATTTCTGACGGCTGAAATCTTTAACCAATCCGTGGATCCAGACTAAAAGCTGCATCACTGCCAAAATCTGATCAACTGGTCCAAATTTCATCTGAATCCGTTTTTGAGTAATGTTGCTGACAGACAGACGGACAGACAACCAATGCCAATCATCACAGAACTCCACTGAGGCTCCGCCTCCCTGGCAGAGTAAATATGAAAAGATAAAGTTTGTTTTAAAGGGACATAAACTCCACATTGACATTCAATGTGGTCATCATCTTTCCATTCTGTGCTGAAATATTTCCATGACTCAGCATATATCAACACACACACACACACACACACACACACACACACACACACACTATGTTTTCCGATCCTTGTGGGGACTTACCATTGACTCCCATTCATATCTAACCCCTAACCCTAACCCTAACCCTAACCTTAACCCAGACCAAAACAATGTCTAAACCTAAAGAAACGTTTTTGCACTTTTACTTTTTTCAGGAACAACATGGCCAAGAAAACACTGTTTCCCCTCATGGGGTCCCCACAAATGACATTTCTTTTGGTTTTCCTATGGTTGTGAGGACATTAGGTCCCCACAACCCCTATAATTACCCACCCACACACACACACACACACACACACTCATGGCTGTCCTTTGTTGACCTTACCTGGACAGCTGACTGTTGGATGATCAGGTTTACCAGCAGTGATCCTGGTTAGTGCCTACATCCTGTAATCTGTAGTGAGAACCTACAGAAGAACCTATAAACCAGCCACAGGACAATAAAAATGTTCATACTGTTGGTGGCAAAAAAGAACACATTAATATTCCTACTGAATATGACTCAAAAATCACTGTCTGCTGTAAAGAAGCTAGAAAAATACAGAGTAAGGCCTCAGCTGTCTGTATGCCAGCTGCAGAAGTGCTTCAGGCCTTTATTGAACTTGTACAGTGATTTGACATTATTTTTAGTTATCTGAGTAGCTCTCTCGGTGATAAGTGACCAAATAACACGGTGAACTATTTCAAGTGATTAGCCTCATTGCTTACAATCATTTTCCAGTCAAGTGTGCTGCAGAACACCAAGGTCCTGGGACTGGAGATGAAGTGGTTCCACAGTTAGCTGAATACTCATCATAATGGCTTATAAATCAAGGTGCAGTGCCTTGGGATTTTTTTGCTAAACAGATTGGTGATTAAAGTTATTGTTGATGTTTTACTGAGCCGTTCTTTCAATCAAATCCTGTGGCTGTGATGATGCTTGATTACTGAGCTGTTCTGATGGATGTCTTTGCAGCTGGAAGGATGGTAAAAGCAGGAGTGCTGAAGCGACGTGTCTTTGCTGGATATTCTCAAAGCTTCACCTCTAGATGCCTGTTTGATTAATGTATCCGTGCGGCACAGAAGGTGTCTACATCAACTTAAAAATGGGCGAAAGCACAGTGGGACAAACAGGTGGGAGACTACAAGCAAATAAAGGTGAAGCTAATGGAGCGTGCTAATGTGTGCATTTATTAGACCCGCCGTCTCCGCTCCCGGCCCAATCTGCCACTTTGCACGGCTCCCAGGGTCCCCAAGGAGTGAGTCATTGCTCACTTTAAATAATGCACCTCATCTAGGAGCTCAAGACGCCGCCGTATAGAGCCCTTCATCGTGATGACAAGTGGAATTGAGAAAGGAGACTGCTAGCCTCAGGCGCTCCTTTAAGGTTGCCGCTGGACTCCAGGGCCCAAGCTGGAGGCTACTTCAGGAGCACGTAATCTGCTCTTTGCCTACACTTTGCATTACATGTGTGATCAGGCTCGGCGCTGTTGGCTGAAGGATCCAGGGCTCTCTCAGGACCAGTGGAGAGGATGGCTGCTGTTGACATAGCAGAAAAACTGACTGAGAGCTAAGAGACATAGGACAGAAGGTGAGCTGGTTGTGCAATAAGATGGTACCTGCAAACCCTGATAGCCAGAGAAAATCAGTAGCCCACCCTCAGTCCTCCTCAGAGTGAAAGCAGAAGCAGTAATTGGTAAGTCAGGAGTGGATGTCAGCACCCAGAAAGAGCATTTACCGTGAAGGTGTTCCCTGAGACAGCAGCAGCTTTTAATTCAGATGAGCTATTATAATAGCTGAGCAGCTTATGTAACATGTCTCTTTATGAAAAGTTTGCAGGAGGTGGGGGCGAGTGTCAAAAGGAAAAATAAAGTTGGAGCATCTTTTTGGAGGCTGTTAAGACAATTAAGACCGTATGAATCATTGCGTTGCAAATAAACAGGCGGTTATTGTCGGGTAATTCACAGGACATTTTAAAGGAAGCTTTTATCCAGGGAGAGCATGCACTTGTAGCATGGCTGCTCTCAGAGGGAAACAAACCCCTACCCGCTGTGATGGCGATGGCATCCTGCATCCAGACTGGCTCAGAAACATGAGTCAACTTTTAGTCTTTTATACAGAAAAGTAATGAGCAGTCTCTGGCCTTCAGAGAACCAAACGAGGGAGAGAATGTGAAAGAGAAAGTAGGAGATGTGGAGTCAGCTTTGATTCGCTGTTGAGAATCTGCTGCAGTGATATTTGTGCAATATGAAGTGTCCTGTACATTCCTGCTTTGTTACATCCTGGAGCTTCTTTTTGAAATCTTAACCACCATTTCTATGTATTATTACTAACATTGAACACGGCCAGATTTCTGAAGGTGCTACATGTAGGTCTACGCATGTTAGACTACAGCCTGTAAACATTAACTTTATATAAACAGACAAACCCTGCATGATGTCACACATTTAAAATGAGAACCTGCTAGAACATGCTCATTCTCCTAAATGTTTTTTCCCCCTAAAACAAACCAAATTTTCCCTCCGCTTTTTCCGACCTCCTGGTACAGGATTGAGCTGCTGTACTTGCTGTTATTGTGTTCTGGGAATTTTTGCAGTGCTGGAAGGAGGATGGAAATGAGCATGACCTCGAGGAAACTACATGGTCTGGTTTACTGGTCTGATTGTAGATAGGGCTTCATTAACACAAATAATCTCTGAACATGGTCCAGGTGATGATTACTCTGCTTAATTGGGAAAACAACTTTAGATGTAAACATGTTTTCTAGTAGGGGGTCTCAGGGGGTTACAGAGTTCATATGAAATTAATAGCAGTATACATCACTCAGGTATAACATTCTGACCACTGACAGATGAAGTGAATAACACTGATTACCTCTTCATCATGGCTCCTGTTAGTGGGTTGGATAAATTAGGCAGCAGGTGAACATTTTGTCCCCAAAGTTGATGTTAGAAGCAGGAATAATTGGCAAATGTAAAGATTTGAGTGAGTTTAACAAGGACCAAACTGTGATGGCTGGAGGACTGGATCAGAACATCTCCAGAACTGCAGCTCTTGTGGGGTATTCCTGGTCTGCAGTGGTCAGCATCTATCAAAGTGATCCAAGGAAGGAACAGTGTAGAATCAGACACAGGGTCATGGACGGCCAAGCCTCATTGATGCATGTGGGGAGGAAGGCTGGCCGTGTGGTCGGATCCAACAGACCAGCTACTGTTGGTCAGACTGCTGAAGAAGTTCATGCTGGTTCTGGTAGAAAGGTGTCAGAATATGCAGAGCATCAGTTTGTTGTGTCTGGAGCTGCATAGCTGCAGACCAGTCATGGTGTCCATGCTGACCCCTGTGCACCACCGAAAGACCAACAATGGACATGTGAGTTTCAGAACTGGACCACAGAGCAATGAAAGAAGGTGTCCCGGTCTGATGGATCACGTCTTCTTTCACATCATGTGGATGACCGAGTGCATCGCTTACCTGGAGAACACATGGAACCAGGATGCATTATGGGAGGAAGACCAGCTGGTGGAGACAGTGTGATGTTTGGGCAAT
The DNA here is from genome assembly GCF_021347895.1 of Acanthochromis polyacanthus. Lineage (NCBI taxonomy): Eukaryota > Metazoa > Chordata > Actinopteri > Pomacentridae > Acanthochromis > Acanthochromis polyacanthus. The sequence goes on from NC_067119.1 coordinate 42,439,378, forward strand.
GATCTACTGTGAAACCTTGGGTCCTCCATCCATGTAGATGTTACTTTGACACGTACACCCCCTGTCAAAAGTTTTGAGATGGGTTCTAATTTATTTGAATGTGAAAGTGTCCCAAAACTTTCGACAGGGGGTGTACCTCCTACCTAAGCATTGTTGTAGACCATCTACACCTTTTATGGAAATGGTATTCCCTGATGGCTGTGGCCTCTTTCAGCAGGATAATGATCTGTGCCACAAAGCAGAAATAGATCAGGAATGGTTTGAGGAGAACAACAACTAGTTTGAGGTGCTGACTTGGCCTCCAAACTCCCCAGGTCTCAGTCCAATCCAGCATCTGTGGGATGTTCTGGACAGACAAGTCTGATCTATTGAGACCCCACCTCACAACTTCCAGGACTTAAAGGATCTGATGCTGACATCTTGGTACCAGATACCACAGAACACCTTCATGGTGTAGAGGAGTCCAGATACCACAGAACACCTTCAGGGTCTAGAGGAGTCCTTTTGCTGCTTGTGAAAGACAGATATCATTGCTCATGGTATCATGTATTCCTGACATATATGATTGGAATCTCTCATTTCAACACGGTCTCACGGGGATTCGTGAAACTGTTACGTAAATTTTTTGTTTCTTTTTCGTGCGCACCAACACGATTTCGTCATGTTTTTCGTGCCGCTCACCACGAAATGTTTTTCGTGTTGCTCACAACGAAACCCGCTGTGGTAATCACAGCTGAAAGTGGTTTATACCAGCGGATTCATGACGATCTAAGCTGTCCATCGGCGTATACTGCTTGTGTAATCGCGTTTGCGGCCGCCGGCCGCCGGACATTCTTTAAATTCCTATGCAAATTGGTAAGTGTACCACCGGGTTATGGTTAGGTTATGGTTAGGTTATGGTTAGGGTTATGGTTAGGGACGATGTCATGCAAAATATAGCGTTGGATTCGCCATGGTTTTACATTAAAAATATAATATACACATTCGTTTGAAATACGTTCTGGGTGGCACGAAAAGTCCGCCGTTTAAAATACATTGGTGCACATTTCGTGGTGAGCGGCACGAAAAACATGACGAAATCGTGTTGGTGCGCACGAAACCGAAACAAAAATTTACGTAACAGTTTCACGAATCCTCGTGAGATCGGGCTGCTCATTTCCAGTGCCACAACAAGAACACTGTCTGAAGAGACACCATGGTCTGCAAACATTGGGGACCACTATTCCTGTTTTATGTCATAGCCCTCTTTCTTCCCCTTTGTTTCTTGTCTGCATTTCTTCTACCTTTACCTCTACCACTAAGGCAAAAATGCCCCATAAAACCTCCTATTATTAATTAAATTACTGTACCTATGAAGAGCATTCACCCACATTAGAATTTTGGAAAAAGGCTATTAAAAAGCATAGGCCAGGGTAATTTCCATTACATTGGATAGCCCTTACATTCCAGTTAAATTCATCATTAAGAAATGGAAGGATTATGGCATTACATGTAAATCTGCTGTCCATGCTCCTCTGAAGGTGTTAGAACCTCCACTGGCTGAAATGGGACTGTTCTGCTCCTGTTCTTCACAAGTCAAAGCTTTATGGGAGAGTAGCAAAGAGAAAGTGAAGGTCGAAAGAAGCTCATATCATATCTACGCTAGAATTCACCGGAAGACATGTTGGAGATTCTAAAGTCAATTGGAAGAAGGTTCTTTGGTCTGAGGAGACAAAGGTGGAGCCTTTAAGTCAGAGTAGTGGACACCAAACACTGCATCAACGCATCCTGTGCACCATAAAGCATGGTGGTGGCAGCATCATGATGTGGGAATGCTCCTCGACAGCAGGTCCTCTAAAGTTAGTAAAGGTAGAAGGTAAATGAATGCAGCAAAACAAAGGGGAATACTGGAGGACAGCTGGCAATCTGCAAGAGAAGTGAGATAATTCATTTTCCAACAACGACTGCAGCCAAAGCTACAAATAAATAGCTTAAAGACAACCGGACAACCTGTAACCTACAGGTAAAGAAGGATGGCCTAGATATTTATTGAGAACTATCCATAAAAACTCAAAGCTGTAATTGCAGTCAGAGGTGCATCTACTAAATACTGATTTGAAGGGTGTGAACACTTATGCAATTACTTATTTTCCATCTAATTTTTTTACTTAATTGGCATTACTTGGTAGAAATGAATGTGACCTTAATTCAACGTCAAATAGAAAAAACAGAGGATAAGTGCCAGAGGAGCAGGTAAATGTTTTTTATTCTATCAGCAGCACACATGTCACTCAGCCCTCACAGTGTTTTTCCTTCATTGCATTCACTTCAGCCAGGTTCAGGTTTTTCCTGGAGGAGTCGATTGTCTTGGTGGCGTCACGTTCATGAATGAAAGGGCTTTCTCATGTCTGACTTATAGAACACTTACATAACTGACAGAAATAATAGGAAAAAGTCAAAATTAGATATGAAAAAAGACCCAGTGGTAACAGATGATCTATTTTCTTAAAATTGCAGCCGGTTGTGTTGATCCCACACTAACACATCTTTAGACATTCCTCTTCATTGCCGACCCGTTAGTTTAAAGTTTTTCTGTGACGTTCTGCACATTAAAGCTGTTCATTTGCTCGACGCCTCGTTGAGGGGAGGACGTCTTACCGACTCAGCCCTCTCATATCTCTGACCTGTGATGACTGATTGAAGCTTAGGCTGCTTTGCTGAGATGTTTTTCTCTGCTGTCATGATCCTTCCTGCCCTGTTTCTCTAAAATCCAACCGCTGCTGCCCCTGCCTCCATCCAGTGGCAAGACCTGTTTGTTGTAAGCCTCTTTTAATGAGCACACTCCAACTCGCCGGCAAATCGCAGCGACTTTTTCACCTGTGCTGGAACTAATTCCAGCAGCTCAGCTGTGTAGCAATAAGTTGAACTCAAGGAGCAGCGGTCCACAACACTCACACTCACAGGCAGTCAAACCTGGAACTACAAGCCCGCAGGCATGTTTTGTTTGCAGCCCACCTCTTTTCATAAGCTCCTCTCATTAGCTGGTGTTTTTCTGTGCTGCAGCCCAGGCTCAAAGACAGATGTTAAGCACATATAGGCTCTCTAAGACAATAAATAGAAGATGTTAAATTGGGAAAGTAATGTGATGATCACAGCCTGGAGTCTGTACGATGCTAACAGCTACGTGACTGAACTGTCGTCCTTTTTGTGAGTGCAAGCGCTGTTTTAATCACAGATAACAGATAATGACTGTGAGACTTAAAGTAAGGAAATGAGAACATCTCAGCCTAATCCAAAGTGTTTTCAGCATTGCACCACAGCATTTAATTACATACAGGCTTAAAGTGAGAAGACGGCTGTGCAGGCAACTCTTCCTTGCAGTAAAACATACATTTATGATGCATCTTCAAGTGACCATCAAAAAGCACAATTACAGAATGTCTAAGAGTCATTCTGCTTACGTGTCACCTCCGTAAACGCTCTCTGCAGGACTGTAACTTCTTTTATGTGTCTTTTACGATATAATGCATTTACTTTGTGTGTGTGTGTGTGTGTGTGTGTGTGTGTCGCTGTGTGTTTAGTGTCCAAACACTGGAAGGCTGTGAGATCCTCCTGGGCCCAGAGGTGACGTACGGTCCTCAAGGCTTGGACCTCTTCTGCCCAGTCGCCATGACCATCGCCCACTGTGCCGAGATGGACGCCGAGAACTGGAACATCCAGCTGAAGAGGAAAACCCAGGACAACAAATGGGAGGTGAGAGCAGGAAACACTTGTCAGCAACAATACACCCCATCAGGATCTGAGCTTCGGTGGTGTAGAGCTCTCCTTTCCTACATGGCTTGATCCTTCCTTTGTAGCTAAATGTCAGCAGGAATGAAGGTAAACCCAGCACACTTCAGGGTTTGTGTTAGCACTACACTCTCTGCTACACCTCAACACGACACCATAAATGTTACTGGAGGGCAAGTGCATGGATTCTGCAAAGTAAACTCCAGAGAAGATGCTACATGGATGGAAAGGAATGAAGAATCTACACACGTGGACAAAATTGTTGGTACCCTTCAGTTAAAGAAGGAAAAACCCACAATTCTCACTGAAATCACTTGAAACTCACAAAAGTAACAATAAATAAAAATTTATTGAAAATTAAATAATCAAAAACAGCCATCACTTTTGAATTGTTGATTAACATAATTATTTAAAAAAACAAACTAATGAAACAGGCCTGGACAAAAATGATGGTACCTCTATAAAAGATTGAAAACTATTTGACCAGAGTGACATGATTAACTCAGGTGTGTCATTTAATTGACATCACAGGTGTTTCCAAACTCATAATCAGTCAGTCTGCCTATTTAAAGGGAGACAAGTAGTCACCCTGCTGTTTGGTGAAAAGGTGTGTACCACACTGAACATGGACAACAGAAAGCGAAGGAGAGAATTGTCCCAGGACATCCGAAAAAAAATTATAGAGGAAAATTGATGTCAAATTGAAGAGACGGATCGTTGGAATTGTATCCAAAGAGCCCAGAGCAACCTCCAAAGAAATTAAAGGTGAACTCCAAGGCCAAGGTACATCAGTGTCAGATCGCACCATTCGTCGTTGTTTGAGCCAAAGTGGACTTCATGGGAGACGACCAAGGAGGACACCACTGCTGAAAAAAACTCATAAAAAAGCCAGACTGGAATTTGCAAAAATGCATGTTGACAAGCCACAAAGCTTCTGGGAGAATGTCCTTTGGACAGATGAGACCAAACTGGAGCTTTTTGGTAAGGCACATCAACTCTATGTTCATAGACTCAAAAACCAAGCATACGAAGAAAAGAACACTGTCCCTACGGTGAAACATGGAGGAGGCTCAGTAATGTTTTGGGGCTGCTTTGCTGCATCTGGCACAGGGTGTCTTGAAAGTGTGCAAGGTACGATGAAATCTGAAGACTATCAAGGCATTCTGGAGAGAAATGTGCTGCCTAGTGTCAGAAAGCTTGGTCTCAGTCGCAGGTCATGGGTCTTCCAACAGGACAACGATCCAAAACACACAGCCAAAAACACCCAAGAATGGCTGAGAGAAAAGCGTTGGACTATTCTAAAGTGGCCTTCTATGAGCCCAGATCTGAATCCCATTGAACATATGTGGAAGGAGCTGAAACATGCTATTTGGAGAAGACACCCATCAAACCTGAGACAACTGGAGCTGTTTGCTCATGAGGAGTGGGCCAAAATACCTGTTGACAGCTGCAGAACGCTCATTGACAAATACAGAAATCGTTTAATTGCAGTGATTGCCTCAAAAGGTTGTGCAACAAAATATTAAGTTATGGGTACCATCATTTTTGTCCAGCCCTATTTCATTAGTTTGTTTTTTTAAATAATTATGTTAATCAACAATTCAAAAGTGATGGCTGATTTTGATTATTTAATTTTCAATAAATTTTTATTTATTGTTACTTTTGTGAGTTTCAAGTGATTTCAGTGAGAATTGTGGGTTTTTCCTTCTTTAACTGAGGGGTACCAACAATTTTGTCCACGTGTGTAAATACTGATGATCTCTTGTTGTGGGGTCACCAACCAACCCTCCATAAATACTGGTTTATTAGTGAATCAGAATGTAGATCAGACCAGTTTTCCTGTCTAACTTTAGATGAGCTGCACTAGGATGAGACTCCATCATGGCTGCCGGAGACGATCCAACGCCGTTCTGATCAGCTCCATCCTCTTTTCCCTCTGATGTTTTCATGCAATGGAGCCAGATTTTGATGGAGAATCTCATGTCTCTAAGCATGAAAGACACTCGGTCATGTAAATAAATATGTGTATCTACTGTCAGTCAGAGAAGCACAAGGACATCCATTCAACTGAGAGAACACTGAAAGCCAATCAGCAACAACTTGTTTTCTGACTGACGCTCCTCTCCTGACAGTCAACAGAGCTCCAACACACTACGCTACATATCTACAGCACGTCCTCCTGTCTGTTTACGTCGTTAAAAATACCATGTTTTTCCATGCAAATACAGATGCAAGAGCTGGGTGTGAAGATGTGGTGAGAAATGTCTTAATTGCTGAGGTAACAGAAGGAAAAAGGGAGGAACCATACCTGCACATGTTCTGGTCCTAATAAGAAACGACAACTGCAGATGTTGCAGCCTGCAGCTGGCTTACCTTCCTTTAAACCTTAAAGCTGCACTCATCAGAAATTATTGTTTGAATAACGGATGATGGCTGTGTATTGTGTGAAGGGATTGTTTGTAGTGACGCCTTTCACTAGCTGGTGAACATTGTGCAGCATTTATTAGATAAAGAGCCAGATGGGGTTCTCTGGTGGCTTTTGGTGGAGACCAAAACTAGAGCTAAAAGAAGGTAAAAATGTTTCCTAGCCTTCATCAGGTGGACAGAAAGATGACTTCTAATGAATGCTAATGTTCCTCATTGTCCGCTTGCTGTGTAAGGAGCCTCCACTGCTTCGACCATCCACAGGCTTTTAATGACCAGCTACCTGTGCATGAAACACTTCCTTCAACCTGGCTGTGTAGCAGAAACCTGAACTCAGAGAACAAGAGTCCACAACACTCACAGCATCCAGCCTCATTCGTTCATGTTCAGTCATGGGTTCTGGAAAGAGACCATCTGAACTGTAACTGGCGCTGTATAAATAAAATTGAACTGAATTAAATTCATTCGGCAAACACGACTCGTAAATGAAAATATTGCTGAAGTTAGTTGTGTTTTTGTGGTGTGTAAATTCTTTTCTTACGTTTGCTGTAAGCGCTTCCATGATTTATCACATTTCAGCCTAATGAGTGTCTTGTTCAGTAGGTTCCATGTGTAGGGAGATAAATAGCTGGATTTATATCAGTGAACACGGTGAGCTTTAACCAGCAAACGTCTCTTTAACCTTTAATCATCTGACTGGTGTTGATACAGGTGCTCTGAAATTTAAGTCAGAATTTGGTTTGTAAGTTGTTGTTTTTTTCTGCAGTTTTTTTTTCACACAGTTGATTACTTCGTGTTAATCCGTGTTTGCCAGGAACACTGAGGATAACGTATTTTGTCACCAACACACTGCCTGTTATTTACCACCAGGACTGGTGGATATTGATCTGATTTAGAGTTCTTTGTTTCATTGCAGTCTCTCAGTATGGGACAGTGGGTTTGTAAATGGGTGTTAAAATGGCTCCTTGACGTTAGCGGTGTGTTGACTCTGCTCCTCCCTGTGTTCAGTGACCTTTACATGTGCGTTTTATATGGTAAAAGGTAGTTAGTCAGTGTGACACATGACTGGTGAGTTATGGGTTCTCCATAGAGGGCAGTTGGAGCTTTGTGGGTAAGCTGACTGATCCAGCCTGATGCTCTCCATGGGTCCAGAGGGTGACATAAGGCCACATGACGGCAGGAGGAAAATAAAGAAACAGTTACAGCGTGTAATGGCCAGGAAGAGGCATGGCTGCTGTCCATCCATCCGTCCGTCCGTCCGTTCGTCAGGCAGGGCTGTCGGTGGTGGGGGTGTTAGGACAGCAGGCGTCAGCCGAGGGAAGCATTGGTGGACCTGGAGGAGACATGGCACGTTGGATTTAGACTGGAAGCAATCAGAAGGAGAATATTGGAAGTAGTTTCTCTGCTGACCATCAACTCTTCTTGTTAGCTTTGCTGCAATGCTTTGCAGCAGGACACGTTGAATTTCTCCAGCTCTTTATTTACACGTGCTTCCATTCCAGCAGCGTCTGCTTTTTCTTTCTTTTTTCCTCCCTCCAGTGAAGAAGATTGTTTTCTACTGGTCTGGATGAAGTCCCGAGAGCTTAATCCAAACCCAAAAGCAGAACAAGCCCAGTCTCTGTCGTCACTTTGCATTACTGGATGTTTTTTTGAGATGATAACAAGGCATGTGGGAAAGAAGGGGGCACGGAGGTGGTGTAATGAACAGAATATTCAGTAAATGTAAAGCAGACGTAAAGTTTTGGTGAGCGGAGTGTGGGGTGAAGAGTACAGGTTTGCCGCTGGCTGTTGTGGTGGTTGTCAGCACTTAGAAGAGCTTGTTATTTAGGCCGGATTTACCAGCCCTCTGCATTGTCTGCTTTTGTCCTGAGTAATGTTTTTCTGAGCTGATATAAAGAATATTCAGGAGCTGCTGCTGCCTCCGCATGCAAAGATGTGACATAATAAACCTTCATCTGCACAGCTTTAACTGTAGTCTTTTTGTCTTTCTACCTACAAAGACCAAATTAAAAGTCTGTTAAATCCTACAGCTAGATTCACTCAGTCCGGTTTTTAGGCTTTAAGCATCTCTGTCCCTGAAAAAGACATTACTATGCAGCTTTACGGTCACATAAAGGCTTCTGGTTGTGAAGAGCCACAGATAAGATGAGAGGATGGTGACAGATGAGCAATTCATCCAGAAGATCAGGATTCACAGTTTTATTTTCACTTGTTTCTTACTGACTAGAGGCTTCATTACTTTTCCCTCATTGTTTAGTTCAGTAAACTGCATTGTTGGGTTGAGGACGATGTCTTCTTTTGGCCGACACTTTCACATTGATAAATACGTGTGAGCAGCTTGGTTCAGTTTAGGAGCCAAAACTTCCTGGTTAGGTTTAGGAAAATATCTCAGTTTGGGATATAATACGACTTAAAATGTAATCTGGCAGAAAATGCATTTCGCTCAAAACATAACAGAAAATGCAGTTTAGTTGTATGATAGCATAACTTTTAGGCTGCTGTAGAGTAAAAATCAGACCCTCCTCAAGAATATTTATGGCCCAGGATGGTAAATGCATAATTAGTTAGGATATTCAAGATTAATAAGTATGATTCACAGTTAAGGTGCTCAAATGATGGCTGACTGTGGATCAGAACAAACTAGAAAGAACTTTATTGATGTATTTTTTCAATGTCCATTGAGGCAAGAGAAGCAATTTCCCCATGTGGAGCTGTACGAAGGAACACTGCCTTTTATTTCTATTTTTCAAAAACAGCTTTATTGGACTGTCTTTGGACCGTTGAGCTCCACCTGCAGGAATAACTTTATTAACATGTAACTGTATTAACATCTCTGAGCTGACAGACACTCAGTGATGCACTTTTAAAATGTTCCAGCTCGAGAAAACTGCATTTATAAAGATGCAGAAGTTTCATATGAAACCAAATGTCCAAATATGTCCAAATGTCATCACACCGCAGTGCTTTTAGTCCACCAGCTTTCAGCCCAGTCTATCTATATTTGGAGTTTTAGCACAAAAAAATAGCTGGAATATAGCATTTTTGAACAAACTAATATCCATCCATCATCCATCCATCATCCATCATCCATCCATTATCCATCCATCCATCATCCATCCATCATCTATCCATTATCCATCCATCCATCCATCATCCATCCATCATCCATCATCCATCATCCATCCATTATCCATCCATCCATCATCCATCCATCATCTATCCATTATCCATCCATCCATCCATCATCCATCCATCATCCATCATCCATCATCCATCCATTATCCATCCATCCATCCATCATCCATCATCTATCCATTATCCATCCATCCATCCATCATCCATCCATCATCCATCATCCATCATCCATCCATTATCCATCCATCCATCCATCATCCATCCATCATCCATCCATCATCTATCCATTATCCATCCATCCATCCATCATCCATCCATCATCCATCTATCATCCATCCATCTATCTATCTATCATCCATCCATCATCCATCCGTCCATCCATCATCCATCCGTCCATCCATCATCCATTCATCCATCCATCATCCATATATTATCTATCCATCCATCCAATTCATCATTTAATTCATCATCAGGGTCATGGGGCTGGAGTCTATTCCAGCTGACTGAGGGTGAAGTCAGGGTTCACCTGGACAGGTAACAGTCTGTCACAGGGCTACACATAGAGACAAACAGTCACACTCACATTCACACCTACAGACAGTTTAGAATCACCAGTTAACCTCAGCATGTTTGTGGACTGTGGGAGGAACTAGAGAACCCTTCCAGGTCCGGGCCGAGACATGAACCTTCTAGCTGCTGGTGCTTTAACAGCCCACAGTCTAACAGGAATAGTAATGTTCTTATACAAAGTGAAAAGTAAAGTTTAAAATAGCCCTAAGGTCTGCTCACTAGCTGGCCTCAAAGTTTTAGACAATCCTTGCCAACAAAGTTGTCAGTTGTCAAATTTCCATTTTCCTCTGAGCATTTTAACATCTTCAGCTGCTGCTGGTTCCAGAGTTCAGCCTCTGCTGCCACAGAAATGTACAGTTTACTAAAACTAAATAATATAAGTTTACTAAAGAAAAAACACAGAAAATAAGGACCTGATCAGATGTGTCTGAGCAGAGGTGGACAGAGTAGCCAAAAAAATCGTACTCAAGTAAGAGTAATGTTACTTCAGAATAATATTGCTCAAGTAGAAGTAAAAAGTAGTCATTCAAAAAATTACTCAAGTAGGAGTAAAAAGTATTTGGTGGAAAGACTACTCAAGTACTGAAAGTACTGAGTAACTGTTTGACTGTAATGTCTGATTTATATCTTTAGCAATGATGTGATCAGACAGACAGAAATTTAAAATAATGTGCAAATTCTGGTATTTCCAAATAATAAAATAAAAAAATAGCAAAATTAAATAACATCTTTAAAAAATGACGAGTTCAGGCACAAGAAACACAAATGTCCAAATCTTGGTTTTTCATAGCATACAGCCAGTCAAACAGTTACTCACTACTTTCACTACTTAAGTAGTCTTTCTACCAAATACTTCTTTACTCTTGAGTAATTTTTGAATGACTACTTTTTACTTCTACTTGAGCAATATTATTCTGAAGTAACATTACTCTTACTTGAGTACGATTTTTTGGCTACTCTGTCCACCTCTGTGTCTGAGTAAAAATGTTGAATTTACTGAGCTAGTTAAAGGCATTATGGAGGATGTTGTTTTTTTTGTTTGTTTGTTTAATTTGTCTGATTCACATAAAATGAATATACTGACCTTTAGTGGACTTGTATGCATGGTCTCTAAAAGAATAAAAAATTTAAAAAATTAACTGTGGACATGGCAGGACCTGAAAAACATCAGCCAATCAACGCACTCGGACCGAGGCGTTTGGTTTGTTCCCTTTCCTGTCAATCAAAAATCTTCCGGCTCAGGCCTAGTTACGTAGATTACGTCTGCCTTGGACTTACGTGTTTTCTGTATGTGTTGCTTTGGTATAGCTTCGTAGTTAGCTGGCGACTTGTTTTGCTCATCTTTTTTTACATAATGGCAGATAAAGATCCAGGGGGACTCAGCCGTAAAAGACAACTTCACGAGTCCTACGCAAGTTTCTGGAGGGGGGCGTTTCTTCGTAAATGTTAAGAGGGGGGAGGTTAGAGGGGGTGAGGGAGAGGTTGTATGTACGCATACGCATGCTATGTTCAATGTCGTAGGAAATTAAATCTCCTCTAATGCCTTTAATACTCTACGTGTGTGTGTGTGTGTGTGTGTGTGTGTGTGTGTGTGTGTGTGTGTGTGTGTGTGTGTGTGTGTGTGTGTGTGTGTGTGTGTGTGTGTGTGTGTGTGTGTGTGTGTGTGTGTGTACTTGTTTCTGCTATTCCGGTGGGGACTTTGACCTGACTATTTGCTATAAAGGTGGGGACTTGTCTTACGGTGGGGACCTAAAATGAGGTCCCCACGGGTGGCAACACTGTTTTCTTGGCCATATTGTTGTTAATAAAAAATGTAAAAGTGCAAAAACGTTTGTTTAGGGTTAGGCATTGATTTGGTGATGGTTAAGGTTAAGGTTAGGGTTAGGGTTAGGAGTTAGATATGAATGGGAGTCAATGGTAAGTCCCCACCGGTATAGAAAAACAAACATGTGTGTGTGTGTGTGTGTGTGTGTGTGTGTGTGTGTGTGCATGTGTGTGTGTGAAAGCTTGTGAAACCTTTTCACAGGAACAATCAGTTCTTATTATGAAGCAGGAAGAACCAATCAGGACAGTTTAAACTGTGACTGGCAGCAGAATGGCAGCAAAAGGAAGCAGCTCCACAACCATCATCACAATCAGAATCAAAAGTGGTGAAAAGTTTTATATTTGTGTCATTAAGGAATGATCGTTTCCAGGCCTTCAGAGTTTACAGGGTTTTATTCTGAACTACTGGAACAATCTATCAGGAAACTGAACAAACTGAGGGAATTTATGATGCAGCTATGATCACCATATTTAGGCCACCAGCATGAAAAAACATATTTCTATTTCTGTCACAAGCCTTGCTTTAAATCCAGAGTGTTCATCTGCAACTCATTTTCAGGAAATACTTTTTGAGGTTTTCAAATTTCAGATTATTTTCTTGTGATTATCAAGAAAATAATGTCAAGTAAAGTGAGGATGCTTTCAGAATCAGTGGCATGACTAGTTTTTATTTTATTATAATAACTTCAAGCAGTGAAGAGAAGAAGCTCAAAGCAAACCACTATGTCCTGATGACATTAAAACAACATCTAGGAGAACGTTCTCCAGATCTTCAGTGGATTTAAACCGTCACTGTTTCCTCTGTCTCATCTAACCCCAGACTGGCTCCATCACGCTGAGATCAGGGCTCTGTGGGGGTCACAGCACCTCCTCCTAGCTCATCCTGTGACTGAAGCTAGTCCTCAGGCTCATTAGCAGCTGCTATAAAACTACATCTAAAACACAGACATGAAGTGAGTTTATATCAGAATCAGATTCAGCTTTAATGGCCAAGCACGTACACAACATACAAGGACTGTGGTTTGAGCTGTTGGTGTCACTCTGGGAATAAGGAAAGAGAATAATTTTTAACAACTATAGAATGAAGAAGAGGGAAAAAATAGTAGCAATGAAAATAAACGTAAGACAATATATACAGATATTTACAAAGCTAGAAAGGAATATATAAACACAGTAGTGCACAGTGATAATTGCTCGATGATGACACAGAGCAAAGAGCAGAGCATGCTGTCCTTAGAGCAAAATGTACTGCACATATCCACCAGTATACTGTATAGATGTGGAGGTATGGCTCAGCTCTCATGTCTCTAACATATACACCACTGTTCAAAAGTCTGGGATCATCCAGAAAATTTCATGTTCTTCAGTAAAACTCCCACTTTTATCCATGTGCTAACATAACTGCAAAAGGGTTTTCTAATCATCAATGAGCCTTTCAGCACCATTAGCTAACACAATGTAGCATTAGAACACAGGAGTGATGGTTGCTGGAAATGTTCCTCTGTACCCCTATGGAGATATTCCATTAAAAATCAGCCGTTTACAGCTGCAATAGTCATTTACCACATTAACTATGTCTACACTGGATTTATCATTCATTTAGTGTGATCTTCACTGAAAAAACTACCTTTTTTCAACAATAAGGACATTTCTAAGTGAGCCCAAAGTACATGAAAACTGAAAATTTTCAAAAACCTTTTTTTTCTTTTTTATGGACAGTATTAGGTTGTTATAGTTACTGCCCTGTGGCAGTAATGTGAAACTGATGTTTAATTATTTTGTACAGTAATATATGACTGCTTTAGGATCGAAAGTGTCCTAGTTTGGGGCAGATTAACAGCCATGCATGGGACACTACGAGTCCAAAAAGTAAATCTACGTCCCAAATATAATCAGGTCTGTGTGATGACGATGCACATGGAAACGAATAGGAATGAACTACGGAGCCCCTCTGGTGACATGGTAAAAAATAAATTGTGGGCACGATATAGCTATAACATGCACACGAAATACTACTTCGTTACCACGAAACACTGATTTGTGGCAACGAAATAGGTATAACGTGCACATGAAATACCAACTAATACTATTAATATCATTCCTGGACAGCTGGGTAAGGAAATCAAGTGCACCGTCAGCCTGCAATAATCTGTGTATGGGCCGTACCTAGTATGTGATGTTCCTCGGATGAGTGTCTTTTCTTAGCTGTTCTGGTCCATATCTTGTTTTCCTGCATTTAGGCAGTTATTTATTTAGGCCTATGTTTGATACTTTGTTCCAACGGGTAGCCTATCTGTTGACGTGAATTGATGCTGTGGAGCTAGATCACCATGGTAACTGATGCTGTAGAGCTAGATAACCATGGTAACTGATGCTGTGGAGCTAGATCACCATGGTAACTGATGCTGTAGAGCTAGATAACCATGGTAACTGATGCTGTGGAGCTAGATCACCATGGTAACTGATGCTGTGAACTGATGGTGTGGAGCTAGATCACCATGGTAACTGATGCTGTAGAGCTAGATAACCATGGTAACTGATGCTGTGGAGCTAGATCACCATGGTAACTGATGCTGTGAACTGATGGTGTGGAGCTAGATCACCATGGTAACTGATGCTGTAGAGCTAGATAACCATGGTAACTGATGCTGTGGAGCTAGATCACCATGGTAACTGATGCTGTGAACTGATGGTGTGGAGCTAGATCACCATGGTAACTGATGCTGTGAACTGATGGTGTGGAGCTAGATCACCATGGTAACTGATGCTGTAGAGCTAGATAACCATGATACCTGATGCTGAGGAGCTAGATCACCATGGTAACTGATGCTGGGGAGCTAGATCACCATGGTAACTGATGCTGGGGAGCTAGATCACCATGGTAACTGATGGTGTGGAGCTAGATCACCATGGTAACTGATGCTGAGGAGCTAGATCTCCATGGTAACTGATGCTGTAGAGCTAAATCACCATGGTAACTGATGGTGTGGAGCTAGATCACCATGGTAACTGATGCTGTGGTGCTAACCTGGTCAGGAGCAGGTTATGTTCAGACTTTCTGGTTTAAATCAGCTGGAACAAACGTCTGTCTTTAAACAAACAGTTTCCTGATGCTTACTTTTGAGCCATAGAGGGAAAATCTTTCATCTGTGAACTCCTTGAGCTCATAAAAACAAATATGTTTTTATGTTTGGTCTGTTTAAACTGCTGGTTCTGCAGCTGATAGAACACAGATGAGTACATTGATCAGTTTATTAGATCTATTACAGAGAATATTCAGTCAGCAACATTAATTTTTCTTTGATTTGACCAAATATTAAAGTGATCTCCTTCATTATGGGATGCTGTAATACCTAAAAGCACTTTGATATATTAGCATATTTAAATATATGAAGCCTAGAGTTTATTAGCTTTATTTGTACAGCTGTTAGAATTAATAATAATAATAATAATAATAATATATTACTTACATTTAACAGTTTTCTACCAGCATTCCTTTCTTACATTATTTCCAGTCATTCATTTTTCTGTTGCTCATTCTCCATTAAAGCAACCTGCTGACTGAATTCATTTTGTACAGAAGAATCATAAATACTCACTTTTATGTGACACACATTCAATCTGAAACTGAAAGCCTGAGTTTAAGAAAGCTGATAACCTCCTTACCTCTTATCTCTGACTGAGGTTTTAGTTTTTGTTGAGCTGATTTACACAAAGAAAGCCTGAATATGTTGAAGTGGCTTCGTAGTTCAGTCTCTGATCTAAAATAGTTCAAACCACGCAGTTGTCTTCGGGTCAACCATGACCCGGTCGCTGTATTTAATAGCATAGAGAACCCCCTAAATGACTGCATTCTGTACAGTTGCCTTGTACAGAATGCAATGGAATGTGTGGAAGGCAAAATCACCACAAAAAGATACAAAAACCACCGCAAAAAATGCAAAAGAACACCACAAAAAGATGCAAAAAACAAAACAAAATATGTAAAACCGACCTTAAAAAAATGTAAAATGACCACCAAAGATGGAAAAGCACCATAGAAAATATAAAATCACCTCAAAAAGAAAGAAAACCACCACAAAAAAATGCAAAAACCACCACAAAATATATCAAACGACCACAAATGCCATTCCATTCCATTGTAAAATATACAGTACTGTTGTTTCCCTTCATTTAAGGCAAATTTTTGCACATTCATGGTACTTTCTTAGGATATACAAGTACAATCTCTTGCTGAACAAATATTTTTTACACCTCTGCAGCACCTTTAGCAGCAACAACAGTGATAATAAATCTCTACTGTAGTAAAGAAAACAATTATAACATGTGTGATGTAATGAAAATGAGGTGTCCACTGATTAAATCCAGACATTCACATAGTGTGTGATGCATGACAGGTTGTTTCTTCACGTTAAATAGATTTTTGGTTGAAAATTCAATCAAGCTGCTCTATTTTAGAGGCTCAGTGGCTCATTTCTGACCCTGAGGACTAGAGGAGCTTTCAGGATGTTAACCTTCTGTTGTCTTCATTTATGGGCACAAAAAATATTGTTTCCTTGTCTGAAAAAATCCAAAAATTCAGCAAAACAATTCCTCAAATTTCTGAAAATTTACAAAACTTTCAGGAAGAAAATTCCAATAATTCTTCAAAAGTTCCCCTTGAAAGTTTTATTTTTAAAAAAAGACCCAAATTTGGCAAGAAAATTCTTGTAAATATTTTTTTTAAATGAGTAAAAATCTTCCAAAAAAATCCTAAAAATATCTAAAATGATTCCATATATATCAGTAAAACCTCTAATATTTTCCTTAAGGGCATTCACAAAAATCCAGAAAAATCCAGTGAATTTCTCTGGATTTTGTCTGAATGTAAGAAACATTTTTTTTAACATTTCCAAAAAATGTTCAAAAGTTTCCCAACAATGTTGAAAATGTGGACATCAGAAGTTTCACTGTGAAAATATTTTTTTCCATGTTTTCAAACTTTAAAACACCAGGGTTAAGAAAACATGAAGGTTCAGTCAGTCCTGAAGATGCTAAGCTAGCTGGCTGAGGCCTCTGTCCTGAGGTCAACATGCAGAAAGTGTTCATCAGTGGATGCTAAATTACAGAAAGCAGCTCACAGATCGGCCTCTTCTCCCTCTTTGTTCTGTCTTCGTCCACCTCTCTGAGACGCACCTGATGCTGCAGCAGATTAGCAGCGGTTCGACTCTCTCCGGGTCAGATTAATGTGCTTCTGAAGGGCTCCTCTGCCTGCATCTTGTTTACCCACACAAGTGTCATCCCTTTCTGTCAGTTTGTATTTTTTACTCCCACTCCTTTGAGTTCAGGCTCGTGTTTACCTAACCTCGCCTTTTACAAACATTCTAGGTTTGCTATTGTGTGACAAAAAAATAAAAAAGAAAGATTTCTTTTCAGTGTTAGAGGGCAATTTCTCAAGATGTGCAAGCGTTCCGAATGAGAAAGGGAAAGCGAGCAGAGGGAATATGAATGAATACAAGATTCATGTCGCTTTGAGATTTCACTCTAATATTAAAAGGGCGCAGAGATCCTTAGAGTGTCGTGGTTGGAAATAATGACTTACTATTGAGGTCGAACCTAAAGAGAGGGAGAGGGGGAGAGGGAGGGTTTGAAGATGCATAATACCTGCAAATGCACAGAGCCATTAAAACACCCTCATTTCAGCTGTCATTAAAATGCACATGACTCACTGAAGACTCCTCAACACACCCAGCCACACTATAATATTATTCAGTGCCATATTGCAGAGTGTTAAGCAGCGCTTATGAGGATGCAGAAAGCAGAAGTACAAAACGCATGAAGTATTCACAGGAGTCCTGGCACCTGACATGAATGTAGCAGCGGTTCGTCTCTGAGAGCAGCACCGTCTGACTATCACATACCGGAAGGTAAACTCTGTTTGCCAACACAAACTAAATTGGGCCCAGTGGTTTCTGTGGATTTGGCTTTGTTTTGTTTTGCAGGTTTTTCATCCCGATGAGCTGTGATACAGTTCTGGTCAGGCAGCCCCGGTACTCCATTATTCACTAAGGTGGAATAGGTGTGCTCACATCATGTTGTTTCATTTCATTATGAGGGTGAAGGTGTTCTGTATTAACCTGGCAATAGCCAGATTAATAATTGTGTAGTACTTGATAGTACTCCACAATATCAATCTGGGACCGCTCCATGGAAATCTGTTCGGAGGAAAGAGGCACGGATTGGACAATGCAACAGTATGTCCCGCCTCTGACAGGTTTGTTTTCAGCCAATCGCGGGATCTTCACAACGAGCGGAGCCAATTGGTAGATTAAACTCTGACCAAAACCCGTAGGTAAAAAAGCACAAACATCTTTACCATCCAGAAATGCGCAAAGCGCCTCTCATTGTTCTTCCTTCAAAGAAGCGATACGAGATTCAGCTAAAACTGACTTAATAGCAGCATCTACACGATCGTTGTCCTCCGTTGCCGTGTTTGTTTTGATCTACTGGCGCTTGGTGTCGTCTTCACACCCGGATATCCCGCCCCACACACTAATACTGCTGCGTGATTGGCCCGTGCCAACTTGGTTCTGTATGAACAGTGAATGTGGGAGCGGAGCAAGATGGTTTCTTGAGAGATTTGTGAACTCACAAATATCGCGAGAAATCAACTTGCTGGCAAGGTTAGTTCTGTATCACTGTCAGCAGTGTGTTAGCGCCTGTCAGTCTCCACTTAGACTAAGTCATGTGATTCATCGTCACCGATCAGACCAGAAACATTGATGACGCTGAACACCAGAGGGTTTCCAGCTGAGCGGTGCTCCCCAGGAGGACGAGGAGGTCCAGAAGGTAGTGGTGGTATTCTGGTCCAGTGAACTGGGCCGGCATGGTGGAGCAGCAGATGTGACTCAAACAGGCAGAATGCATCTCTGAACCAGCTGCAGAGCTGCAATTTACATCTAAACTTATGCTCCTCCTCTGAGTCATAAGGGTCAGTCCAGACCTGGAGGACATTTTACATCCAATAATCCACGGAGAAAACACTAAAACATGCAATATCTGTGTAAATGTTTTTGTCCTGAGACCAAATGTAAAAAATTACAAGAAAAGAATGTTTAAAAGATTTTAACATACTAAATAAGTCAGGAGTTCCCCTAAAATGTCATTTTCTCTGGTGACCAAACTGAATCTCTAATAAAGCAGTTATAATCTAATTTAAATCTCCTTTTCTTGTTTTGTTTTTCATTGATGTCTCTGTAATTGTGGGAACATTTTTTAATCAACATAATATTTTAAATAATTATTATTCGTGGAATGTGTCCCACAACATGTTAGCAGAACCTTCTTATCTGGTAGAAGAAGAAAACAATTCACTGTTTAAACTGCTGGAATTAACAACAGTTTTCCTAAAGAATGTGTAGATCAAAGCTATGTCCTCTCTTCTATTTTCCATCTTTTCATCCATTGTCAGTCTTGATTGAATGTCTCTCTCTACCTCATATAATCAGGATCAGACTCATTCTTTGGACTGTTTTCCATCAGTGGTCAGCAGTAACAGCTAGCTAAATATCTAGCTTCTACTGCAGAGAAAAAGATCACATTAGCATGGATCAGAGTAGGGTTAGCAACAACACAGAAACATGGAATATAAATGAGCCAATCAGCACCTATTAATGATCAACATGGAGCAGAAAACTGGAACAGAGAAGGATTATCTTTCAAAAACCTTGAAGCCCAAATGTCCTCCAGTTCTGGGATAACTCATAACTCAACCTGAAGTCGTCACACAATTTGTGGATATCTTATCACATTACTTCCAGTGTCCATGGTCGATAGCCACTCACAAATGTTTCTGTGGTTTCAGATTGGCCATAAGAATGTCTGGAAGTTTTCCCAGTGGGTCAGTGTTGTTAGGGCCAGCCTTAGTGTTAGTAATCAATATGCCTATATAATCAATAGGTCACCTTAACTACAGAGACAAACCTGCTGGAACTGTAGAAGCAGGTCGCCGCTGCCATCCCAACTGAAACATAGAAACATAGACTGAAAGACAAACCCAGCAGCCAGCAGAGCAGAGAAGGTGCCAGAGAAAGAAAAAAGCTTTTCAGGCCGATGTCACAAAGTGTGCTCAGATAGAACAGATTTATTTAGGCAGTGTGCAGGTGAAGATGAGGACAGAAGAGGCAGAAACATCAGAGAGGACGGAGCAGGGAGCAGCTGATTGGTTGGTCTCCATGTTCAGAAGGAGCCAAAAGAACTACAGAAGTCCCTGCATGTTTGTTCACCAGTACTACTAGTTTCATCATCTTACACTTCAGCCACCAGTACCAATGCAAAGAGTGGTTTTTAGTTTTTTAAATAAGGATTCTTTGATGGACAGACATGTTGTGTTTGAATGTGAGGCTTCTTTGTATTGCCAGTCTGTCCTGGTATTCTACAGCGATGACTGCATTCATGTTTTTATAGCTGAAAATAGATTTATTTCACAAAATGGAAAGTTATTTTTTATTGTTCCTTTAATGGATACGTCATTTCCTAAAATGACTGGACTATACAGTTTAAAGAAATGCAGCTGGAGCAGTGTTTTATTGGAGACTATTTTCAACCACGAGTTTATTTGCAGTTTGCAGCAGAACACATCAGAGCTACGGTGACGTTCTTCCTCATGTTGAAACTGATTCTCAGCTGCTGGTTCCAAGATATAAAATGACTTTAAACCACAAAGAAAAATACAGAATATGAAGCTATCTTCTGTGTTGTTGTAACACCATCATAGAACATGCTAGGACACACGCTTTGTTTTCTGCTGTCCTAAAGCACTGAGCCAACATGTGGAGATTTTCTGTCTTGCAGGACATGATGGCTGCTAACGGGACTTTTAATTGGAATATTACCAGTTGTGATTGTTTGTGAGGGAAGAAGTAGTGCTCCTCAGGCTGTGTTTTAGCGCGCTGCTCGCTCTCACAGCTCCTCATTAAATCGCATAATCACATGGATTTCATGGGTTCCGTCTGCCTGCCGGGTCGAGGATTGCAACGTACTGCGTGACAGCATTGGGAGACTTTTTGGATAATCACCAGAAGATATTTGAAGGTGAATTTGGTGCTCTTTGCCTCCTTCTTCAGGGATTATTCAAATGCAGTTAAAGCGCACCTTCTGGTGTGAAGGATGGCGACATATACATGTCTTTGCTAATCACATACACCACTGGTCAAAAGTTTTAGAACGCCTCAATTTTTTTAGTTTTGTTCAAAGGTAAAAGATGAACCGCCAGAAATTTAAATACAGGTAAGGGAACAAGAAATGAGTTAACAACCAAATCCAACAGGAGTCCCAACTTTTCTAGATTCCTTCCAACCCCCTCTGTCTGCATAAAACTAGTGTTGGAACCCACCATGGAACCCTCCAGAACATTATTAGAACAGGAAGTACTGCAGAAAGTAGCTGTAAAAATGGAGAGGAAAAGACAATTAACATCAGAAGAGAGACAGACCATCAGAACACTGTAAATGGGGGTCTTTCCTACACAGAAACTGAAGAAAGTCCAGGTGTCAGTGAGTCCAGCTTTTGAAGACTTGGAGCTGCAGGTTTGACAGGTGGAGATGCAGCAGAACCAGAAAAAGAGGCTTCCTGGACCATGAAACACCACCAATGGACTACTGAAGACTGGAAGAAGGTGTTATGGACTGATGGAGCTAAACCTGAAGTCTCTGGTTCATCAGTAGGAGAAAGGACGGTTCCTCAGTGTGGAACATCAGCTGTCCAGCATGAAGGAGGAAGTGTGAAGGTCTGGGGCTGTTCTGCTGGATCCAGAGTCGGTTCTTCTACAGACTGAGAGGAACCCTGAAACTAAACGTCTACCACAGCATTCTGCAGCTCCATGCAGAACCCTCTGATATGTTCTAGTTGGTCAGGAGTTCATCCTACAGCAGATAATGACCCAGAACATCAGTTCCAGCTCTGTAGAACCACCTCAGGAACAAAGAACCAGATGGTTGAGAACATGGAGTCTCCAGACTTAAACCCATGGAGCTGGTTTGGATGAACTGGACAGAAGAGTGAAAGCAAAGAACCTACAAGAACCTCACATTTATGGAACTTCTGCTGCAGAGCTGGAAGAACTTTCTGAAGAAAAAAAAAGAACTGGAAAAACTGAAGTGTTCTAAACCCTAGTTTACATCATTTCAAAATTTGTTCAAGTATATTTGCTATGAAATGGAAAGGAAAGGAAATAATGAAGTGCTTTCCATCTGCTCCTTCCATCTCATAAATAAAACACTCTGTATTGCTTCTAATGACTATTTTGTGTTCTGCTACAGACTAACACCATCACTCATGTAGGAAATGGTTTTCTCCATCCTCTGGAGACTACTTACAATCTGTGTGGGTTTTTGCTTTGTGATTTAAACCTGTGCTGTGTTACCTGCATCATTATTCATCAGCCCTGAGCCCCGTCTATAAGACACTGTATACAGAAGTTCATTTGCACAGTTTTCCAGTCATGATGTCTGTGCAGCTCTCGGCGTGAATATTAAGCAACTCTGCGTAGTGTAAGTAGCCTGAGAAAGTCTGATTTATTTCTAATTACTGCAGGTTGTTCCCAAGGCAGCCTATTAGCATACAATGTGAGTTTGAGTCAGTTAATTGTAATATTTCACCTGTAAGGAAGTAAACTGTGATGTTTTCATTAACTAAGTAGCTTGAAATGATTCATACAGTGCTTATATAGAAACAGTTGTGTTGTTTGTACTGCAATAGAAACACACATGTGCACAGTATGAGCCTTAAACGCTCCATATGCATACAGTACACAGATATATCACACAGGAAGTCGTTTGATTCAAAACATGTGCAGCAGTGATGAATATCAACTTATTCAAAAACTATTTTATTCTACTAGAAGATTCCTGGTCTGATGTCATTAAGGTGGTAGTCTACCCTAATTTATTAAACAACTTATTTTGTTCTAATTTCTAAACAATACAACCAATCAACACAAAACTTGGCACAAAGAAAGATAGATTTAGTAGAAGCATTTTACATTTAGCTAAAGTCTACCACATTTTATAGTTTCCATGGCAACAACAGATTTGGCGAGATACAAAAAATCTTGTGGAACAAATATCTTCAGAAGGAAAACAGCTATCAGCACCAGATTAGGTGTGCTGACTCCTTATGTTATGTATGTTTTAAGTAGACAGATTTTTACTTCATCTAATATTTCTGCTCAAATAGAAAAAAGGACTCTTTTCATGGTTATCATTCAAGTATACAAAAATAGGAAAATCTGTCTACTTAAAACATAAATAATAACATAAGGAGTCAGCACACCTAATCTGGTGCTGATAGCTATTTTCCTTCTGAAAATATTTGTTCCACAAGATTTTTTTTCTATTTCGCCAAATCTGTTGTTACCATGGAAACTATAAAATGTGGCAGACTTTAGCTAAATGTAAAATGCTTCTACTAAATCTATCTTTCTTTGTGCCAAGTTTTGTGTTGATTGGTTGTGTTGTTTAGAAATTAGAACAAAATAAGTTGTTTAATAAATTAGGGTAGACTACCACCTTAAACCAAAAGCTGTATTGGACATTGAAGTCATCATTTTCTTTACAAACTCTGTTTTCTCTGCTCTCTGTCGCAGATTTTTCACCTCAGGCCCACAAACAGAACTTTTTGGTATTTTTCTCTCTTTTTTAATCTGCAAACTGAAACACAGGGCTGTAAATGTCTGTCTTTAGCTGCTGTCACTGACTGTAGATTTCCACCAGATGCTGTTAGTTTAAGTCTGTCTGAGATGTTACTTTAAATCTACCTCATTTCTTCTGACATTGGGGCTTCATACTATTTTCTGCAGGTTTGTCCTGTTATAATGTCTCATTGTTTTCCCCTTTCATTTCACATATGAGCATGTGACAGATGAATCTGGTGTGTTTGTGGTTGCAGGAGGTGATGTCGGTGGAGGAAGAGTCCACGTCGTGTTACTGCCTGATGGACTCGAGCAGCTGCCACCTGCTGCTGGACCAGCCGGGCTCGTATGCCCTGGTGGGCGAGCCGCTGACGCAGGCCGCCGTCAAGAGGCTGAAGCTGGCCGTGTTTGGGAGCATGGAGGCTGGCTGTATGAGCTACAGCCTGCGGGTGTACTGTGTGGACGACACGCCACACGCCTTTCAGGTGAGAGGAGGTCGGTTTGGAGCTTCTGTTTACCCAGCAGAAGCTGAGTCATGATTATTTCCAGCAGCTCTGTGCTCTGCACTTTTACAGAATCTCATTATTCATAAAGCGCACATGGCCGGTAATAACGGTTTGACTAGGCTTTGGCTTCGTTGTGCCGAGGCTGAGGTTATACACTGCTAATTCCCAGGGCAAAGCTAATTTAATGCAGGATTGGTGTGTTTAAAAATGGCTGCTGAGGTGGAACCTGTGCTTGTGGAGACTGCACTCCCTTATTCATCAAAGCAGCTCCCTGTTTGAACCCTCTGAACCCCAGAGCAGTTTCCAGGTGTTTGTTACGTTTTTACTCACTGTGGGCTCATTTTTCACTGATATGTCCTGGAAACAGCACAGCCATGACTAGAAGCAGAGAGAACTGAAATCATGCCACAAGCATTTTTATTTTGTGCAAAAAATTTAAAGTGATCACAATTTTTTAAGCATTTTCTTTACTTCATAAGAACTGAAAGGAGCTGAAGTAGTGGCGGCCGTGTACGGTAAAGTTTACGTCTTTCTAACCTGTTCAAACTGCTGCTAATCAGCTCCACAGGCTGCTCTGCTTTCAGCTGCTGCTTCTGAGGACAGAGAGGCTGAACGGAGGTCAGAGTGAGTGTGGATCGAACAGATCGAAGACTTCACCCTCTGAACCCTAAAACCTGCCGGCGGGGTTTCAAGGCGTTATCTGACTAAACTAAAACCACTCCATTTATCAGAGCCACGCACTGAACAGAATGATTTTATATGAGCCAACAAAACAACCAGAAGCTGTTCAGAGGGTTAATCATGTTTAAACTGCACCTACATCTTATTTTAACGTGGATTCCAGCTACAGTTCTGTGGCCGTGATGACAGACTGGATTTAGTTTCACCAGGGTGAAATGGAATGACCAACAGGTTGGTTTGTGGTGGTTCCAGCATCACATTACTGCAGATCTTTTTCCATTGCATACGTCCAACAGTTCATACAGGTACTATTTCATAAATAGTTTGCACTGGGGTCAAAGTGGAGAATAAATCATTAAACACCACAAACAAAGGTGATCTCATGTTGTGCTTCTTTCTACCTGAAGCTAACAGGCAGCTTCATTCGGGGTGATTCCATCTCGTCTTTTGTCACTGCTGGGCTCAGATGACTGGCTTTCCCTGCAGTCTTTTGCTATCTCTGCTCTCTTTGACTAAAATACGAGGATGCATAGTTCCACTTTGATGATTTCCACTCCATTAGGACGAACATATTGCAGGTCGCGGCCCAGATTCACACTGAACATCTTGTGTGTGGTTGTTTCCGGAGCTCTGTGAGGCAGCAGGGACCTCAACATGTGCTGTCTGAGACTTCAAGATGAGAGTGATTCCTCAGCACTGAGACTCGAACACGCTCTTCTCATGCTTTTAACTGACTGAGACAAAGACCGCCGTACTGTAATCACTGCCATTCAAATGTTAACCAATCATTCTGTATTTCGATCCTGTCTGACTTGATTATCCTTCAGCGACCTGTAGGGCTTTAAAGCGTTGTGATTTCATCAGAGAACATGAGGGAAATCAAGCTCCCCGTCCTCCTCAGAGAGACCAGGCTAACAGAGGAGCGCTGAGCATCGTGACCGCCTCTCTGTCATGTTGCAGCCGTCAGCAGCAGCTGGCTTTAAAATGTATTCTGGATTTGGTTTATGAATTCCCAGCCTGCCGAGCAGATGCCAGACTTGTGCACGTCCCTCGGGCTCCTGTCTGTTAGTGCCACGTCTCTGCTGTGTGTTTTCCAAGCTCCGGCATACAGTCAATCACAGACCGGATCCTGGATCAACAGGAAGCCTGATGCAACACAATCAGTTGTGTGAGGGAGACTTTATTCCAGCACAGAGCAAAGGCTTCAGACTGGCAGGGTTCTGATATTTCCTCTGATAGAGAACAATGCTGCTTTCTCTTTTTAAAATACTTAGCAGATAATCATTCAGCATAAATCTCAGACCATCAAAATGATCCAGTTTTTGTGTCAGTTCCAACAACAAAGACAATGTGAAAGTGTTTGTTAAGAATGAGCAGAAGTAATGCCCCTCCACCAGTCAGTCCATCTCCAAGGTCACAGCATTCGGATGTGTTGGAGAGACAACGGATAAAAGTACCTGAAAATACCACCCGCATTAGTATTCTGCTGGCAGACGTTACCTTCCAGTGGAAATGCTACCAGAAAACACCGTTCACCTCAACCTTTAGTCTTCTGCCTTAGCAAAGGGTCACCCCTGAATGGGAGCATCCTCACCTAGAAGTAATCACTTTTAATGGAGAATCCATCAGTCATTCTGTGTCTTTTGGATGTCTCAGTGTTGGCCGACTCTTCAGTTCGCTGTAAAACGTCCATCCAGCAGATCAGGAACAGTCGACAGAAATCTGTACAAATGGCACCGTAGCACTTTAAAATCATCACATATCCACACCGCTGTTCCACAAAAGTGATTACGAGCTCTACTTACACAAAAGGTCCCAGTAACCCTTTCCACAAACGAATGTCACTCCCAGTTTAAGGTCGACTCCTCTGCTGGACTCAGGCCTGGTGTTTCTTATGGAGGTAAAAGAGGCAAAATAAACCCCAGAGGAGGTGATCTCATGTTGTGATCTGCAGCTTTATGAAACGGGCGAAGCTACATGTTTTATGGAAACACCAAAGGAAGCACAAAAAGCAAAAGAAATAAATCCTTGGATTGTATCCCATGAATCCCATCATTTATTTGTGTTTTTGACTGGTTTTAAGGCTTTTTTAACCATTAGAAATACATGGAGGCCATTCATCTATTCATCAGCCATATTTTGGGTGTGAATGAAATGAAAATTTAAAGTTCCTTTAAAGTGCAAATTATAAAGCATAGGTTATGGCATCTTAGAAATTCTCTCACTTCTACACAAATGACCAGGGTTCCATATTTAATTAAATTTTGTTTCAAGATGAGGGTTTTGTGGTTCTGAAAAGGTGAGCAGGGCTTTACTTCCTGTACAGTACTTCCACACACTGGAGAGTCTCTACAGCTGCTTGTTTTTTCCCCACCTTTTCATGACTGATTTCAGTCTAATGTGTGGCGACTAAATGACTTCCACATTAATGCAGGCTGCTGTCATCTCTTTGAAGGGGCATTTTCCAACCCTAACTACCCCTTTAATGGTTGGGACATTTAAGAGCACTGCTGCAGCTCACCGTTATATTCATGACCAGATCATTTACATTTTCAAAATAATCTGTTTGCTCTTTACATTGACTAGAATAGTGAAAATGAGCCCAACATGGCATCTCACTGAGTCCAACCAACTGTCCAACACCCAAAGATATTCATAGAAGAACAGATGATGTCCACACATGAGAAGCTGGAACCTTTTGCCATTTGTGTTTGAATATTTACGCTACATTATCAAAATTGTTCTAATTTACTCTTGACTGACTAATTGTTTGATCGACTAATTGCTGAAACTCTACTTGCAGATTAGAAAAGGTGTAATCCTTTGTTTCTACTTCCTGTTTCAAACGTTAAAGTCCCCTCCTGTTCTTCACTTAAAAACTAGTCTCTATTAATCAGCTTTTACCATGTTTTCCAAGCAGTTTTTTTCCATGATGATAATCCATTCACGACATAAAATGACTCAGATGTAACTCTACACCAGGGGTCGGCAACCCGTGGCTCCGGAGCCGCATGCGGCTCTTTCAGCCCTCTGTTGTGGCTCCCTGTAACTTTGGAAAATAAATTGTTCTGCCTTTCAGGCGCGTTTCAATGCATTTTAATATAGATAGTTTTATTGTGAAATTACCGCTCTTATTTTGACGTGTCACTCCAGCGGATGTGCTGTTGGGGTTTTCCCCTGGGACATGAGAGGGCAAAGTTGATGCAGAGAGACAACACGGAGCTTCCGATTCCCACACGTTTCGTGCCTTTTTTGTTTTACTCCTGGAGAAGCAACGCCTGTAGTTTCACATCGTTTTGTACTCAAGAATGGCAAGCCTGTATGTTAAAGCTCCACTCCAAGAAAGACACGTCTTGTCTTTGAGTCAAAAGTACTCGTGATAGGGTAATACACGTTACTCGCAAGAACACGGCTCGATGTCACATCAGCAGGTCAGAGAGTCAGAGGAGTGTCGTCTTGGAAAATAGGGCAGCGACTTACCGGAGAAAAGTTATTAGCTTAAGATAAATAGATAAATAGATTTTACAAGTTAAATAGACATTTGCAAAATATTGATTTCCAGCTAACATTACGTAACATATGAGGTCCAGGAGCAAAAATGACATTAACCAAGTAAGATAAATATTAGTGGAAGGACACAATTAAAAAATGAATCTATCTAATTAGAGGCTTTGTAATTAATTAATCACGACTGATTAACAAGGGCATAGAGGTAAAAAAGCGATATATGCAGTGTTGTCTTCATTTTAAATGCCAAAAGGATTTTGCGGCTCCTGGTGTTTTCTTTTCTGTGGGAAACGGGTCGAAATGGCTCTTTGAGTGTTAAAGGTTGCCAACCCCTGATCTACAGCATTCTCTGGAGTGTTGCAGCTCGAGCACACCAGCTCACCTACAGCTGCTTAAACAATATTTAGCTGTTCTACAAAAGAACAGGTTATTTAGGAGTCATGCAGCCACACATGTTCAATGATACAGGAAGTTCCATCCATCCATCATCTATACACTGTTTAATCCTCATTATGGGGGTGGAGTCTATCCCAGCTGACTGAGGGTGAAGGCAGGGTTCACCTGGACAGGTAACAGAAAGATCCCAGGAAGGCCGGGACACAAACTGGGGATCTTCTAGTTGTGAGGAGGACGTGCTAACGACTGAACCACTGTGCAGCGCTACTACAGAAGGATCCACCCTGCAAACTGTCAGATTGGTTGATCACATGTTCCATATGAAACTCTGGAAATCTAATTCTGTGTTTTCATTCGGTTGGTCCAACCCGGCTGCCTGTCCATCAGGACTGACTGACACGCTGTGGAGGAAGAGGCAGCAGGATCTGTTTCGTCTACAGAAACTCTCAAAGTTCCAGGTTGACAGGACCCTGATGAGAATGTTTTATCGATCTTTTGTTGAGACTGTGCTCACTTTCTCTTTAATCCGCTGGTATCCGTCTCCTAAGGTCAGACACAAAAGTGTACTCAATAAGGTGGTTAATGTCTGCAGCAACATAGCTGGCACTGTGCTGGAAGCTCTGCAGAATCTCCACAACAAACAGTTCTACAAGAAACAGAATCCGTCTGTCTGATTGTTCTCATCATTTAAATGAACACTTTCAGTGTCTCATCAGACTTCACCAACACTTTGTTTCTCTCTCAGCTCCTTCCAAAACTTAGAAAAGGTAGTTTTTGCAAATGTTTAACTAAATGCTAGTTTCTATCTTTTGTTGAAGCTCTCTCTGCCTCTGTGTTGTGTTTATGCATGGAACCAAGGAAGTTTGGAAACCTCCTGGCACTTTGAAACTGTTCTTCTTCCTGGATTTCATAGTCCAGGTTGACATTGCAACATTCCCTTAGCTGTAAAACATCATCTAATACACGTCAGTCATGTGTGACGTGTCAAACAGCACATCAGGAGCAGTCAGCTTCTACAGAACACTTCAATCACGGCATCCTGACAGCTTCAGATCAAATGTTATCACAGATCCAAGCTAACCACATGCTGTAGGAGAAAACCAAAAACACAGCGCTGTCCGGCTGCTCTGTGGCTAACGGTTCACAGATGGCAGAGGAGGAACACCATCTTTCAGCTCTCTGTTGTCACATTTAGTGGACGTGTTTTCATGCATTCTGCCAACAGATGATTTTTCTTACACCTACAGTGATGACGGTATGCAGCATGTCTGGTGGATGGAAGCTCACATGTAAATACACATATGCACGGACACTTAGTCAGAACAAATCAGCTCTGGTCTCTGTCTTCTCTCTGTGATGGAGGAGGACGAGGAGAGACGGGCCAGACACCCACCATCCCACTGGGACAGTCAACCACGATGACAAATGAACACCTGCAAGACACAATCACAGTTTCATCATCACAGATTCAGTCTGGGCAGCGGACGTTCTGCAACACACACACACACACACACACACACACACACACACACACACACACACACACACACACACACACACAGACACAGACACGCCTTCTATCTATCATGTCGAGGCTGATAGTGTGATACTAATGTGAAAGTGCAGTTTGTAGGGTTTATTGTAGGGTTTGCTGTAGAGTTTTCTGTAGGGTTTGTTATAGGGTTTATTGTAGGGTTTGCTTTAGGATTTGCTGTAGGGTTTGCTGTAGGGTTTGTTGTAGGGTTTATTGTAGGATTTGTTTTAGGGTTTGCTGTAGGGTTATTTGTAGGGTTTGTTATAGGGTTTGCTGTAGGGTTTGCTTTAGGATTTGTTGTAGGGTTTGTTGTAGGGTTTGTTATAGGGTTATTTGTAGGGTTTGTTGTAGGGTTTGCTGTAGAATTTGTTGAGGCGTGATGTCACTTCCTGCTGCTCTGCTGATGTCTGGGATGGATCCATCAGAGGATGTGACAGCAGGGATTAGCAGCAGGTGTTTGGGCTGATATACAAAGGTGGAGCTTCTCCAGAAGAAATAACTTTTCTTCTGCAGTAATTTCATTTCTTGTTTTTCTCTCCTCTTTTACTTTCCCTCTTTCTCTCTAACTCCTTCCTGCCATTCTATCCCTTCTTCTTGCTTTGTTTCTCCACTCCTTTCATCAACTCTTTTCATCTCTTCACTCTGCTTTTCTTTTCTTTTCTTCTCTGTCCTGTGCATTTATTTATGTTTTCTCCTCTTTTTCTGTCATTTCATTTCTTTTACTGACTTTCATTTCTCTGTTTTTTGTTCATTTGCATCCTTTTCTTTTTTTGCCTTCATTTTCTAACCTCTCCATTACTTTCTCTCCTCCTCTGTTTTCTGATACTTCATCTCTTTTACTGATCATTTCTTCTTCTCCCTTTCTTTATTTCCCTTCATTTAATTTCCTCTGTTTTTCTTTTCTCCTCATTTTCTCTTCCTTCATTCCATCATTTTGTTTCATATTAATGTCCTCTCCTGCTGCCATCTCTTTCTTTTCCCTCCTTTTTCCTCACTTTTCCTGTCTTTGTCCTGTTACTCTCTTCCTCTTCCTCCTCCTCCTCCTCCTCCTCCTCCTCTTCCTTCTCCTCCTCCTCTTCTTCCTTCTCCTCCTCCTCTTCTTCCTCCTCCTCCTCTTCCTCTTCCTTCTCCTCTTCCTCCTCCTCCTCTTCCTCTTCCTTCTCCTCTTCCTCTTCCTCCTCCTCCTCTTCCTCCTCCTCTTCCTCTTCCTCTTCCTCCTCCTCCTCCTCCTCCTCCAGGGAGTGGTGGCAGCAGAGAGGACCAGAGGGGGTCAGCTCCTGGAGGAGCCAAAGATGTTGCCTTTCCGAGCGAACACCTTCAGCCTGCAGGTGTCCATCCAGGATGTTCCTCAGTTCCTGTGGAGCATCAAACCCTTTACCACATGTCAGGTACCTGAGAATGTAGAACACGTGATGCATTCACTGTCAGGATCCTGTTTCTGCTGCTAACAGCTGATCACTGCGGAGCTCCTCCCATCGTTCACGTATCAGTCATCAGTGTGAGCCGCTGGGATGTTTCTGAATGCTCTTCCTGCCAGCTCGGACTGCATCCGACTGTACCGTTAATAGTGTTTATTCTAGCACAGCATTTCTGGACAGAATCTCATCGTTAGTGATTGTTTGGATTCATTGTTAGTCACATTTAAGAATCCCAAACCTGCAGAGGATCAAAGCTCACAGTGGTTACGGGTTACCCAACAGTGATCAGGACCAAGTTTATTTACTTTCATTTCCTGGTATTCATTATTCCTTTGTCTTTACATTTTTTATTCCTTTGCCTTTCTTTCCTTTTCTTTCTTCATAAGGTTCATAATGATGCTTGTTTTCACTGTTAGATCATTCAGATGTTCTGTTGTTTAACTAATCCACACATTTAACTGAATGTGAGTTCATATATTTATCGATGTCTCAACTTTATAAGTGAAAGAAAGCTAGATTTCCTCAGCTGAAAAGAATTCTGACGTGCACTGAAGCTGTTCTCATTTTCACACAGTAATAAGGTCTAATTTAACCTGCAGAGTCCTGGTTCAGCTGTTTAGCTGTTTAACTGTCTGTTTAACAGTTTAAAGCCGTTCTGTTCGAGCTGGTCTACACAGTAAAACATCCATCTCACACGTCTCACAGTCCTACTTTCTGCATTTTCTGTCATTCTGTACTCATAAATACCAGCTGAATTACATGTTTTACATTACCTTTTATCAGTGCAGCTACAGTCAGTGTGTTTGTTCTTTGAGTGTTTTAAAATGACCCACAGCTCAGCGTGCACCTGAACGCCTCTCATGTGTCAGTAACTGAGCTGCTGCTGCCTTCTCCTGTATGTAGACGTGGTGTAAGTGACAAAGCAGCAGTCATCCTAGACTAGAGAACAGCCTTCACAGCGGGTTTCACTGCAGCGTCTTCTCGTTGTCTCAGACTCTCCTCCAGAGAAGAAGACTTCTGCTTTGATGGAAACAGCTTCAGCGCGGCTCCTCACATCTGGACTGACTTTACATGGTGTTTGTGTGCACCATTTAGTCCCTAAAAGCTGCTCTTTTAGCGTGAATAGAGGCTGTCACCCACATTTCTCCCTCACAGGGCTCATGAGGACGGATGTGTGCAGAGATTAATAGCTTTGTGTTTGTTTCACTCGCAGCAGCATTAAGATGCAAACAGCATTAGGCAGAGAGCAGCAGTCAGTGAGTGCTGTTTGTAGCTGCTGAGCTGTGTCCCTGCTGCATGATGCTGTTGCTTAAAGATGTGGATGCAGGGTGAAAGTGCTTCAAAGACACCCACCCCCTCCACCGCCTTATTTATGAAGGCCTCGGGACGGCAGCAGCGGCGTGAACCTGCTTCGGTGGAGCAGGTGCAGAATAATAGCCGAGCCATACATCAAGTCAGCTTTTAGTGCTAAAGAGCATCCCGGCTTTCCATGTCCATCACCCTCCCGCCCCCCACCTCCCGCTCCCAGACTCCATTATCTGCTGCCGTGAGCGCCGCTCGGCAGCAGATCAAAGCCACAAGGGTTAAGTCCAGAGCGAGCACAGCGGCCGGGGCTTTTACTGCCACGGTCTGCGCTAGGAATCACTTACAGGTTACTTTTAATATGCAGATTTGGTGGAGACAGAGTCTAACAGAGGTCAAGGACGTTTCCCCACAGATGTACCCGTTCTTCACAAATTAATTATACATCACAAGCAATCTTTTCCCTTTCCCCTGTTTTCCCCACTCAGACTGCTTACAGTACTTAGCTGCTCCTATTCTCAGAGCACCCGGACCAGGATTCAGGCTGTTTTTACACACCTTATCAAGACTTCTTTCTCTCTTTACTGTGGTGATTTTCATGCTTAAATACACCACTGAGGCTTTTATCTCCAGCATGTGACGGTGTGGTCACATGCAGAAGGAGCTGAATCATCTCTACAGAGCGTGTGTTAACATCGCTGCGTACTGCGTAATGTCTCTGATGTCCTTTTCTTCTTCTGCCTGTCTCAGGAATTCTCCTTCCCCCAAGTGTGGTGCAGCAACCAGCAGCCCCTGCACTGTGCCTTCTCTCTGGAGAGATTCAGCCCCGCCGCCGCCCAGCTCTCCTGCAAGATCAGCGTTCGTCAGGTCAAAGGCCACGAGCAGATTCTGCAGGTCTACACGGCCGTGGCCGAGGTGAGGCTGAGCAGCTGCTGGAGGCGTGGATGGTTGTTTTACTTTCTCCATCAACCTTTGTGTAACCTTCCTGGAGTGTGTCCACTCGCAGCAGGGCCAGCTCTCCTGAGCTTGCTCTGCGTATTAATAGAGCCAGGAGGACACTCTTACCCTCTTTCTCTCTTCACAGATTTATGCTAAACGTGACTAACACCGACAACACAGATCCAGCTGTTTGCCACGTTTGCTCTATGTGTTTTTTAACCTTTATTCGTCCAGGGAGACACGTGTTCCAGCAAATAGCCTGCTTCACATTCACATGCACCAACACCTGGGAGCTGCCCACTCTAACAACAGTCTTCTGTCAGCCACTGAGCAGCTCCACTGGAGCAGCGAGGACTTAGAAATCCTCACTCAAGAGCACCTTGACAGTGGTTGTTAAGGCAGAAGAGAGTGTTACTCATTGACTTTACCCAAGTGCTTTTTCACAACCAGTCACAAATGTGCTCATTCTACCTGAAGGCCAACAACACTACCTGAACTCACGCTGGGACACAGGAAATATGATTTACAATTACTTTTTATGATTTGATTAAATCCTGTCTTGGTGGTTGGAGTTTGTCAGACAGGAGGAGAAATAAAACATTTTATAGGAGCTGTGTGCAGAATTCAAACCATCACCATGTCCATTTGGCACATTACAGATGCTGTGGAGAGGTCCACGCTGGGTTTACATGGTGGGTCCCCACGATGGATCGATGTCCTCTACAGCAGCTTTAAGATGGAGCCAGTAATCACAGTTCAGCTCAAGTTTAGCTCAAGGATTTCAGAAAATCAATCAAAGAAAATGCAGATGTGTGTGTGTTTCTGTCTGCCGCCATCATGTGAAGGACATATCAAGAGAAACAGCTGGAGACGCTTATTATACACCGGGTTACTTTAAACCCAACTGAAGACACAATGAAATGAGGCTATCAGCAGAGCGACAGTTAGAGCTGTAAGAACAGTATGTTGTGCATCCTACTTACCAGGAAACAGATCTGAGGTCTGGACTATGACAGGTATAGATATTTCTCTCAACAAAATAACCCATCATCCTGATGAACCCATATGAGGAATATATAGATTAGAAATTTACTACTGGCCAAAAGCATCAGTGAAACCAGGAAAGAAGGGAGGTTAAATACTCCCCAGACTCCCCGTCATTAAGACCAGAGCAGAGGTGACCAGAACTACACTTTTGTTTTCTATTAAATCTTAATCTTTTCTCTGTAACCCTGATGGTCCTTTAAGGTTCTTGGAAAGTAAAGGACATTTAGTTTAATGTTCTGTCAGTCTGTATTTTAGAATTTTCGCTCTTTCTAGAAACGGTGACTCCATGTTTGGCCAGTTAGCCATGATTTAATTTGTTCTGATCTGTTTTATCAACCTGAACTGCTCCAGAGAAGTGCATCACCATCGTAGTCCTTAAAACCTGGGCTAAACCTGAACTTGCCTCACTAACTCTAAATCCATTGTCAAAGTTCACAGCTCTGATCAGCTTTCCTACCTCGGCCAGGCATCGGTGCTCCTGGAAGCTCTTCTGTCCTGTCTTTGTGCTGCTGATGTGTGGAAGCAGGTGATGTTATTCCTGGACTTAGAATCCGTGTTCACATTAAATCCACTAAAGAGGGACGTGCTGCTGAGAGGAAGTTGGGTTTCAGGCAGTCAGCAAACATTCGCCGTCCATTCAACCAGACCAGACCAGTACCAACGTTCCACTGGCCGTACTGGGTGATGCTCTGACATCATTATTTCTCAATTTCCAAAAACTTTACATTTCTCTGTTGGCTGACCGTGCACATCCTCACGGTCAGAGTCAGACGCCCATCCCAGCAGAATATGTGATTTTTAGTTGTTTTTTTAGAGTACTTCAGCTTCCATTGTGCACCTATTCTGTACAACAATACAGTGAATTATGAGTAATGACTCGGTGGCAGAACAAGAAGAAGTCAAACAGCTTTTTAAATCAACAAGGCACTGATGGAGCTATTGTGTTTCTTCCTCCCCTTTCGTTCAAGAAAACAGTGAAATACAGTGCTACTGCCACCATCTGTTCATTCAGTGATATGACAGTGTTTCTTCAGCAGCTTTAGATTCACATTCTCTGGATGCCACGTCAGAAAAAAAAGGTCACTTAGACAGGAGTGTGATGCTGTTTAAGTCTGGACCTGAGGCTGAATATGGAGGAAAAGATGTGTTCATGAATTTAACTGGCTTGGTGTGCACTTTAAATGGGATAGCATGGAAAAAAGACTGCCAGCTAACAGAACGTGGATGGGGGGGTTGATGGAAATGTCTTCCACTGATTCTCCACTCTTAATCCAGACTGAACCTGTAGCTTTATATGGTGGCACAGGGTTGGATTAGCCCAAGATTTTCAGAGATACCAGCACTATCCACACTACTGAGGACTATTAGAGGTGTCCATCATTGCCTAGTAGATTTACAGTCTCTGTAGTAATGTTTTAAACTGCTAAACATCCGGTCTGAGTGGTCCTGACCCAGTAAGCTCCACCCGTCTGGCTCCCCATGCTGGTCAACACAAGCACACAGCAGCATGAGCACATCCTGCCTGACCCCGGTCTGATGACAGTCTGCTTCTGTTCTGTTCCTCCAGACTGAAAAGGAAGCAGTTCCATTTTTTATGCAGACCGACTGCACCATCACGTCCCAGACGGGGTCCAAGGCCTTCAAAATCCCCCTGTCCATCCGCCAGAGGATCTGTGCCACCTTCGACACTGCCAACGCCAAGGGCAAGGACTGGCAGCTCTTAGCCCAGAAACTCCACTTAGATCGGTGAGTGTGTGATGATGTGCATCCCCTCTGGACCGCATGGTGTGTGTGTGTGTGTGTGTGTGTGTGTGTGTGTGTGTGTGTGTGTGTGTGTGTGTGTGTGTGTGTGTGTGTGTGTGTGTGTGTGTGTGAGATAACTTATTTATTACCCCACCGTTCCCCTACCAAACACAAATATGCATTTGTGATGAGGCGCTGGTATTTCCTGAGCCAGTTGTTGTCTCTGCTTGGTCTTACATGGTGACAGGTGTAATCTCCTGTTAAGTGCATGATTCATGAGACGCTGCTATCTAAGACTCCTTTGGGATTCTAAATTATCCAGATAAGCTTTCCTCTCCAAGTTGTGCGCTTTGAGTTGAGGCTGCTGTGACCGATGGCTGCAGCCTTTCATGCTGTGGATGATCAGACAGCAGCAGAGAAACACTGCCCTCAGCTGGACTCACCGCCACATCATGCTCCGAGGCGCTGGACACTGGAACGGATTGGCATGGCAACAAGCTCTCTTCTTTCGCTTTACCAGAACCTGAGAATGAAATCCAAACCAAACTGTTTGCATGTAATTACTCTTCACTTGTGATGCTAATTTATTCTTGATTATATTTTAATGGTCTGAAAGGTCGCCGCCGTGCTTTAGCTACACGTTAAAGCAGATGGTTGTGATTACAGCAATGAGACGCTCAGTTTAGTTCAGTTAATTTACAGTAGCAGATATAATGAGCTGGTTTCTGAGAGTCAGCTGAAGGGAATCCAAGAACCCGTAAGGGTTTGTTTTATTGATTTTGGACCATGTGAATACGTATTGTTTATGCAGTACATTCTCCAGGTAGGTATACAATCTGCATGCACATAAATAGAGTAAAAGTACCTGTTTTCTACAGGACAGGTGGTTCTTTAACACTTTAATTAATGCACAGGACACTAGTTTTATTTTCTGTTTATTTATGTTGTGGAATGTATTTTCATGTATTTGTAGAAATGTTGAACTGTAGGACCTCCTGCAGAAATACGTGAGGCATTCATCGTCCTGTGGCAAAGTGGAGTGTTGTTAGACTGCAGCATGACCCTCTGAAAGTGCACAATAGTTACATACACCCATATTTATACTGATGTAATAAAATGGTTTAAAATGAACCAAGACATGCTGTTGGGTAAAATAACTTGATGGGAACATCTGTTTGGTTGATCAAACTGCTCAGAAGTATTAAAGCTTAAATACAAGACAAATGTCTATCAGCTCAGGACATAAATGAACAGAGTGATCATTTAATAGCAGCCACTGATAGATTATATTTAATACTACTGTCACCACTGTAGGCCAGCTGTAGTTTCATTATTTCTCATCAGCATCTGATCACAACATCTGTAGTTAACTTGGTCTGTCCACAGATTGTCATATTTATCAGTGATTGTTCACACACTGACTGCATTCCCGTCTTTAAGGACCAGTCTGATGATGGTCTGTGTTTTCCTAGTTGTCAGTGAATCCCATTAAAAGAGAACCAACAGAGAACCGATCCAGTTAAAATGTTTTGTGTGTAAGTAAATCTGCTATATCTGATTTCTTGGGGCCACACAGCACCATTGTTGTGTAAAAACTATTAAAATCACATTAGTGAGTCACACTGCTGCAGTCATTAGCACAGAAACACACACTGTGGTTTACTTAACACTCCCCTGGGTCCCTTTATTCACTCTATAGGAGTATATACGAACACGTAGTAAAGGTTCAAACCACAGCAGATAGAGGTGAGATAATTAGTGATGAGATATTAATGTACAGTTCTGATAATATGATTGATTGATTTTAGAAGAAACCAATCTACTAGCAATACATCCCAAACACATTATTCTGCTGCTTAAACTAACGTGCTGTCTCAGCTCCTCAGTACATTATAGTTCCTGTTGCTCTGATAGCAGCTTATGAACATTCTGGTTGATTTTAACTCAAACACACAACTTCCTGTTACCACAAACATTCAGAAGAGCATAGAACACTAATTCATCTGCTGCTGCCCCAGATCCTTCAGGACTAGTATCCATATACACACGTGGACAAAATTGTTGGTACCCCTCAGTTAAAGAAGGAAAAACCCACAATTCTCACTGAAATCACTTGAAACTCACAAAAGTAACAATAAATAAAAATTTATTGAAAATTAAATAATCAAAAACAGCCATTACTTTTGAATTGTTGATTAACATAATTATTAAAAAAACAAACTAATGAAACAGGCCTGGACAAAAATGATGGTACCTCTATAAAAGATTGAAAACTATTTGACCAGAGTGACATGATTAACTCAGGTGTGTCATTTAATTGACATCACAGGTGTTTCCAAACTCATAATCAGTCAGTCTGCCTATTTAAAGGGAGACAAGTAGTCACCCTGCTGTTTGGTGAAAAGGTGTGTACCACACTGAACATGGACAACAGAAAGCGAAGGAGAGAATTGTCCCAGGACATCCGAAAAAAAATTATAGACAAACATCTTAAAGGTAAAGGCTATAAGACCATCTCTAAACAGCTTGAAGTTCCTGTGACAACAGTGGCTCATATTATTCAGAAGTTCAAGACCCACGGGACAGTAGCCAACCTCCCTGGACGTGGCCGCAAGAGGAAAATTGATGACAAATTGAAGAGACGGATCGTTGGAATTGTATCCAAAGAGCCCAGAGCAACCTCCAAAGAAATTAAAGGTGAACTCCAAGGCCAAGGTACATCAGTGTCAGATCGCACCATTCGTCGTTGTTTGAGCCAAAGTGGACTTCATGGGAGACGACCAAGGAGGACACCACTGCTGAAAAAAACTCATAAAAAAGCGAGACTGGAATTTGCAAAAATGCATGTGGACAAGCCACAAAGCTTCTGGGAGAATGTCCTTTGGACAGATGAGACCAAACTGGAGCTTTTTGGTAAGGCACATCAACTCTATGTTCATAGACTCAAAAACCAAGCGTACGAAGAAAAGAACACTGTCCCTACGGTGAAACATGGAGGAGGCTCAGTAATGTTTTGGGGCTGCTTTGCTGCATCTGGCACAGGGTGTCTTGAAAGTGTGCAAGGTACGATGAAATCTGAAGACTATCAAGGCATTCTGGAGAGAAATGTGCTGCCTAGTGTCAGAAAGCTTGGTCTCAGTCGCAGGTCATGGGTCTTCCAACAGGACAACGATCCAAAACACACAGCCATAAACACCCAAGAATGGCTGAGAGAAAAGCGTTGGACTATTCTAAAGTGGCCTTCTATGAGCCCAGATCTGAATCCCATTGAACATATGTGGAAGGAGCTGAAACATGCCATTTGGAGAAGACACCCATCAAACCTGAGACAACTGGAGCTGTTTGCTCATGAGGAGTGGGCCAAAATACCTGTTGACAGCTGCAGAACGCTCATTGACAAATACAGAAATCGTTTGATTGCAGTGATTGCCTCAAAAGGTTGTGCAACAAAATATTAAGTTATGGGTACCATCATTTTTGTCCAGCCCTATTTCATTAGTTTGTTTTTTTCAATAATTATGTTAATCAACAATTCAAAAGTGATGGCTGATTTTGATTATTTAATTTTCAATAAATTTTTATTTATTGTTACTTTTGTGAGTTTCAAGTGATTTCAGTGAGAATTGTGGGTTTTTCCTTCTTTAACTGAGGGGTACCAACAATTTTGTCCACGTGTGTAGATTCTTAGTAATCAAGGAGA
This sequence comes from Acanthochromis polyacanthus, assembly GCF_021347895.1. Classification (NCBI taxonomy): domain Eukaryota; kingdom Metazoa; phylum Chordata; class Actinopteri; family Pomacentridae; genus Acanthochromis; species Acanthochromis polyacanthus. The sequence goes on from NC_067119.1 coordinate 42,479,540, forward strand.
TCGAAAAGGGATTGTACTCTTTTGTAGCTCGTATATATTTGTAATAAAGGTGAAAATCTTGGTGTCCGGTTTTAGAATAACACAGACTTTGTTGAAATGTGTTTATATCTGTTTTCCATGTGTTTAAATGAGTTCTGCTGGTGGTAGAGGACGTCCAGCTGATCAGACTGTGCTGTGGGCAGAACTTTGACCTCACACCGGAGAACCACAGCTTCAGAAATGAACGTGTTTTATCAAAAATCTCTTTCATAGAAAGACGATACCAATAACTGGAAAAATGATGAATATCCAAACCAGTTATCAACACTCATGTATTCTCCACAGCTAGACAGGAAAGTTTTGGCCAAATATTCTGCAGCTTCTTTCTGTTGAATAATCAGTTCCACATGAAGAGGCCACTCCAGAACCACAGATTATCAGCCACTAGTGACGCTGTGTGAGCACTTTCTCATGGTGTCATGTTATATTTATTAGATTTTTATTGGTTCTAGTCAACAGAAGATAAAACATGTCTGTCGTTCTTGTACAGTCAGAGTGACCTGTGTTATTCTGGTCGTGGTGACATTAAAGGAAAACGCTCAAGGTCCTCGTTCCTTTGAGCTTTTCTCTCTGTTCTGCTCATTTAGCATCTCATTAGCATTAGCATACCTGCATGTTGTTTCCCCTGAAAAGCAGCAGCCCGTTCAGTTAAAACCCCGTGTGCTGTCTGGGTTCAGACTGAGAAGAGGTGCTACATGGTGGGGCAAACACTGCTTCATCCACCATTGTTTATTTAGTGAGTATGTCGAGAAGGCTTCGGATAAAACTGCATCCTGGAACTGACTCATCAGCAACATGAACGTTAGCTTTGCATCCACATCATTGTAGCTTTAATAAATGTCTGCATGTTTGTCTCAGCTGTAAAGGAGGTTATCACTGGATTTCTTTCCACAACGGTCAGACTTGTTTTAATCACGTCCTTTAGAGGGAGTTCTCTGTCAAATGTTGCATGTTTAAAGGATAGATTCATGTATCATCGGTAGAGAAAGTTAATCTCCTCCTGCCTGATGTGCTCCTCTGCAGAAACCTGGGCTACTTTGCAAAGCAGCAGAGTCCGTCTGCGGTCATCCTGAGCCTGTGGGAGGCTCGCCACCAGGACTCTGCTGACCTGGACTCTCTAGCCAGCGCCCTGGAGGAGATCGGAAAGATCCACTCCAGAAGCTCCCCTAAGGACCAGGATGAGCTGGAGACTGACTTCAATCACTTAGAAGCGGGCAGTCTGAGCGGTCAGACGACAGAGGACTCAGCTCCTGAATATACCGGCTGAGAGGAGACGCAGCGAGCCAGCACTGACAGACTGAAGCTTATATCTGTGAACGTGCACAGCCTGTGATGGACAACACACTGCGGCGGTGCGCTAGAAGGTCAGCAGGTTGTCGGTGAGTAGACGGTGCCGGCGGTCAACGTGCCGACCAATCAGAGCAGCTGGAGGTGAGCCGGCGCCTGCTGTGGATCTGCCCTGTCTTTAAGAATCTGTCTGAAGATGGACTGTAAATCTGTTTCTGCCTTTTCTCTCAGTTCTTCAGTTATTTTAACTTATTCCTTTCTTCTTCTTTCTTTATGTTGATGTACATTCATTCCCTTCTGTGTCAGATAGTTTATGAAACTGTGTTAGAAGACGAGGGAGTTCTTTCCCCACCGTCTCCCCTCCTTCCCCAGCGGTCCACTCAGTAGCTCCCTCTCCTCCCCGTCTCTAAGAATGGATGCAGACCTAAAAGATGCTTTTTTGATGTCCAATATAATATTTTCAAAGGGAAGCTACTGGTTGCTTAAATGTTGTGATTGTGACTTTATCAAATCCAGGTATCCCAAAACTGACCCATTTTCATCTCTGAAGAAAATAAATTTACAGGAGGTTTGGCACTTTGTGATCATTTAGACAAAAAATATCTGCAAAACACCCGTCATCAGCCCGTCTGGCTGTGAAGGACCGCTCAGCACACACATTATTGGAGAGAACTGGCCTCATGTGGCAGAGAGAGATTTCAAACCGTCACATTTCTCTTCATTCCAGCTTCCTCCATCGCCTGATAGACACAGGAAGCTGTAAAACATCATTTCCTGTCACTGCAGGGAGCGTCTTATCACCCATTTCCTGCCATTAACACCCGTCACAGAGACTTCATATCAGCCCCCGACACACTCAACGGCTCCACCAACACACACATGCACACGCACACGACATGTCTCTGCAGAGGTCACGTCTGCGTGCAAACTGTTCAACAAACAACACGGGGATCCTGATGGTGTCTGAAATCCAACACAGTCACACATCATCTGAGGGAAGCAGCAGTTTGCTTCAGTCTGCCTGAGTTTTTACTGAAATAATGTAGAACAACAAACTTCATTTAGTCGGAGGAATTCCTTCTACAGCATCAACAGTTCTACGTTGTTCCAACTCATATTTTAACGTTATTTAAGAGACATTTTGAAGCATTATGTGCGTAATTATCACTGCTATCAACTCGAGTTTTTAAGGTGGCAAACATTAAAAAATAAATCACTCCAATTAGACCTCCTCAGTAGTTTATGGCTTTTTGTTTCTTTGTTCATGCAGTAGATTTCAAATGATCCAGTCCTTCAACAACAAAAGGTTTTCTGATAACTTCTACATCTGAGCTGCAGCTGTGAGTTTGAACGCTTAATAAATCAATCCTGAAAACAACAAATCTGAGTTTAAATGACACTCAACGTCACGTTGATGCAGTTACTGATGTTCTGTCAATCCAACCACCAGATGATGTTTGAGGCTTAAATGGTTTTAATGAAGGGGTGGGAATAGGTCCCTGACTTATTCTGTAGAGTGTGCTGCAGAGATTGAATCATAATTCCAGTAACCTTGAAGGTACATAAACCATTCACCTCCCTCTCATCTAGCAGCCGGAGCTTTAGACAGTGTTTGGTGGACGTTATTGTCAGTAAGGTGTGAGTGTAATTTGAATTTTATTACACATAATTCTCATTAGAAGTCAAAGAAAAGCCTTCAGCACTCACACTGCAGAAACCCCGGCTGGTCTTCACTTCACCACAGAGCTGCATGCTGGGTGAAGAAAGTCAGACTATGAAGGTTTTGAAACGTGTCGTTAACATTTCTGCCTCCAATGAGGCAAATGAAAGGCCTTTTGTGGCGTTGAATGAAAACTACAGAAAGCCTCAATAATTTGCATTCAAACACAGGAGAGCTAGTCAGAGCTGGAGAGGGCAGGGATGGAATCAGAACGGGTTCATCACAAAGTTTTGCCCTTGTTCTTATAGATTCCTTTTTGTCAGTGTAACGGGCACGTTAAAGGATACCCGGGTATAAACTGGACTAGGGGGCTGAAACAGCCCAGAATATACCCTTCCAGGCTAAAATGCATCCCCTGTAATATGATATTACATCAATCAAATATATTTTTATCTTAATTTAAGCACAAATCACTGAAGTAGATCAACCTTTTTATGACGTATGATGCTGATGTAACGGTTTACTAATGGAGCATAACTCAAGCCAATTTAAGCACAACACAAACGTAATATAAACACATATTATAATGAAATCAGACAGTAATGACTGAAATGAATAGCAGTGTTGATCTTCTCTGATTAAGTTTTGCTTAAAGCACCATTTTATGTTCGTCTGTAATTCAGTTTTGCTTTGATGTGAACTCAGCTTAAGACCATTCTGTTCTTTCATAAGGATTTGTTTCCTCTCTGTAAAAACCTGAATAACTCAACAGTTCAGACTTTAACATGCTTAGTTTGGACAGTTTATACCTGTGGACAGGTTAATCTTAGGGTTTACGTTCCACCGGCGTGTCTCACTGACATCCAACTCAGGTTTCTGCTGCTTGAAACCAGAAACTGGAAGGAGTCATAGCAGAGAGGAAGAAATAGTCTAAAACGGGGCTGCAGCTCATGGAGAAATAGGACAGCAGTGCTAACTGTAATATCAGTAAAATGTCCATTTAAAGGAGCACCAGACCTGACCTTAAACTCCTCAGACACTCCCCACACAGGCTCACATTCCAGGTGTTCCAGGTGTTGGACTCTGAACTCACCCACATTCAGACCTAACAGGTTCTATGAGAAAACATCAATGAAATGAGTGCTGTACACCTGTTTTCTCATTTAGTCCACTGTAGATGGTGGAAGGCTTTTTTATACGTGTCTCTGTGGATACAGCCAGCTCTACAGTAATCCTTTACTTGAGGGACAGAAAACGATGAAGAAGAAAGGCTGAATGAGTGGTAAAGGACTGTAGTTTTAGCAGGAACCTTTACACGTCAGTTATTACTTGATTAAGGCAGAGACACACTGCAGCTTCTTGTGAACATTGTCTGTTCTGATCTTTAGTCCTACCTGCAGTAGACCAGTGTTACCTGGAGGCCTCCAGTCATTTGGAATAATTACTAAGGTTGTCTGTGATTTTTAATCTGCCATGTCCATGATTAGTTTGTTTTCTCAGCACCTTTGTTCTGCCTCTTTCCCGATTGATTACTGTGGAAGCTAAATTGGCAATTCTAAATAAATGTTTGGACAGTTTTTTGGGTTCACATTCAGAGGAGACACATGTCAAAGCATGGAGAGCTACTGGTGGAGAGCTACTGGTGGAGAGCTACTGGTGGAGAGCTACTGGTGGAGAGCTACTGGTGGAGAGCGACTGGTGGAGAGCTACTGGTGGAGAGCTACTGGTGGAGAGCTACTGGTGGAGAGCTACTGGTGGAGAGCTACTGGTGGAGAGCGACTGGTGGAGAGCTACTGGTGGAGAGCTACTGGTGGAGAGCTACTGGTGGAGAGCTACTGGTGGAGAGCTACTGGTGGGAAGCTCAGATCAGACAGAAGGGGACACCTCTATGGGTGATTAAAAGGATGACCAGGAACATGTTGCTGTGGCTCAACTCTTGCTGTTTCATACCTGTTGGCTAGTCAGTAAAATTTAGCAAAACTTGAGACGTCATGAAGCACAGACATGGGGATCATTTCCACAGGTCACACCAGTACTACTTATTTTATAGAGGTTCCATGGATCAGCCAAAGCACGGTGTAGGTCCTCCTCATGTTACCACAGAAGCTCTGACCTGTCAGACGGTAGAAGAAGAACCTGTGGTGGTTCCAGGATGTTGGGTCTTGTGGGTAGTGGGGAGGGTCTCTGTGGATCAGGTTTGTTCTGACATCCTGTGGATCCTTGATCAGGGGGAGCGGTTGATATCTATCTGACACCAAGTAAAAACAGGGCTAGCATCACCGATACTCCAGACTAACTTTATCAGCAGACACTGGCACCACAGATGTTATCGGTTCGTAGCTCCTACCTGGTTAAACACCTCCTAGCTGAACATTTGCTGATCACAGACACTAAATTTACTGATGTTCCCTAAATGTCTCACAGTGCAGACTGATGCTGCTCAGACTGGTTTGAGAGCAGCCATGACTTTAAAAATAGTGGTATGAAGTGTTCTTCTTTCAGATTAGTCCAAGATGAAAGCGATGGATTTTATTCATGTCTTGTTTTCTATGAGTGGAGGAAACAGCGCATGTGACGTCTTCTAAGAGTCCAGTTTAAAGTTTAAAGACCGAAGTCAATCATTTTTTTTGAAAGAACAGAAGGTAAATTTGTGATTGTGATTAGTTATTATTTCATTCTGTGGCCCTGATCCAGCACTAGTCTTTGTGATTGTCTCTGGTTCGGTCTGATCATCAGCTGGATCTCAGTGGGACTTCTTCTTCTCTGCCTCTTTTTTCCTCGGTGTTGGTTGAGGAACGTCCAGCAGCTAAACATCTCGTTCTACACATCAGGAACAGACTGACAGAGACAGAAGAAAGTAAACTATCCTTTGATGTATGATGTAGCTGCTGAGTCACATGACGGTAGAACATCCAATCACAAGAGGAGGATTAGCAAAGTGCTGCTCTGTGATTGGAGGAGCTCTGACAGCCAATCAGGTCGACTCTTAGATGAAACCACAGCAGTTCAGACAAACAGGACAGAAAGTGAACCTAAAGTGTGGATCTCACTGCATCGTTCAACATCAGTAGGATCCATACGATCAATATCTGGATCGATCCGTCCACCTCTACTGTCTGGGTTGTTGTGTCACCGCTGTGGGATCTCTGAGGCGTTCCTCCAGTCATTTCTGACCAGGAGTTTGTAGTGATCAAGATGTTTCTTCCTGCTGATGCAGTCTGCTGGTGTTGGAGAGGGCAGTGATCGGTCTACAGCAGTGTTTGGGTAACGCCCACATGGATGCAGGACGCTGTAGCGATCAAGGTTGCATCACCTGTGGCTGATCTGAATATTGCGGCTCATGGGTGTGAAGAGGTAGCCTAGGCGCGCTAGACAACCCACGGCAACGAATTTAATTCTCTGCCAGGGTGGGTCTAGTTACCCTCCATAAGGCTCGAGGCTGGATTCTCCTAAAACTGGCCGGACCAATCACCATGAAGTGTAGAGTCAGAAGGCGGGCGTAACGAAGTGACGACAGAGGCGTGACAATTCTGACAGAAACAACCGGCGCACAATAAACAGTTATCTTTGGACTCGGCTTTGGCCACAGCCCTTAAAGATTTGAAGCTAAAATTCAACTTGAAAGATAAACAAAGGACGGCACTTAAGTGTTTCATTGAGAAGAAAGACGTATTTGGACGTATTTGGATGTATGCCGACGGGATATGGAAAATCCTTAATATACCAGTTGGCTCCACTGGTTGGGAAGCTAATGGGACTTAGCCACAATCCGCCGGTGCTCTCGGAACTACGTCAGCCTATTCGTTGCGTTGATTGGTTGTATACCTACCCAATTGCTGCAGAGGGATTTGATAGACAACCTTTTAGCCCGCCTCCCTCCCTGTCGAGCGTTCCTAGACCCTTGTGCCGTCAGAAACATGGATCTAGCATGGCTAGGCTAGTGAAGAGGTGGACATGTCTGAGTTTTATACAAACCAGTCACACCTCTGCAGCTTCATTCTAAGGTGCTGGGTGGCGTTCTGTTCAGTCCTTTTGCAGTGTTTCCCCTCCCATATAACCGACGAGGCGGGCCGCCTCGCTGGTATAGGCCAGCGCCTCATTAAAATTCTGCCGACATTGCCGCCTCACTGGTCCGCAGCAAAAAAAAAAAAAGTGCAGCGCAAAACCTGCCAGACCGACGCGGGGGGGTGCGCGGCTGTGGCGGAGACGGCCCGATAGTATGTATAATCCCCCACCCCCACCCCACCAACAATGAACTCAGACCTCCAGAGTTTCATCCAGAACAAACCTGAGGAAGCGTCCTTTTACTGCAGAGTGTGACTCTCTTTCTTCTTCCTCAGATCAGTTCCAGTCTCAAACCTTTATGGCTCCATTATTAAACCTTTGTGTCGTGTGCAGTAGTTTTACAGAGTTTGGGTGAGCTGGTGTGATCGAGCTGCACAGAGGGGCAGAGACTTCATAGAGCCACACTTTCTAGAGCAGGGATGTCAAACTCATCTTAGTCCAGATTCTACATTCAGACCAATTATAACTCCAGTGGACCAGACCAGTAAAACCAGAGCATGATAACCTGTAAATAACCACAACTCCTGATGGTTCCTTTGTTTCAGTGCATTCTGAAAATGTTCACATTTAAGGACTTTTACATCTTTTTACAAAACATCATGAACAACCTGAACTTTCTGAAGAAAAATAAATTCCATCAGCATTCATCCTCAGTTTATCATTTCCACATTACAACTTCCAGATCACAGAGTGTCTACAAAGGAACACAACATTTAGTCACCTGGAGCTGAACCATGGAGGATTTACTGGAGGGTCAGAACAACTTGTCAAGATCTACAAATCAATTTAAACTTATAGTTAATGTCTTCTCTGTAATTTTTACACTTTGAGGGCCGGATTGGACCCTCTGGAGGACCACTTTTGGACCACGGGCCTCATGTTGGACACCCCTGCTCTAGAGGAAACAACTAAATAGAGCTACAGCTGAGATATTTAAGGCAGGAAGGGATTTATTAGACCAGAAGAAATTCTCCAACATGTGACTTTAAAACACACTGATAAAGAAGAAGCCATTATTACTGGCTGTAATGTTTTTTTAATGACTACAGACTGTCCTCCAGTCCACCCACAGAAACACAACACAGAAATTAACTAATTTTAATGGTGCAGAATGAATAAAAAACAGTGCAAAGCTCTGCACAGACATAAATGAGGGCCTGTTTCCATCCAGTGCTGCTGTGTGAATGTTTGGATCTGGTTTGATTCTCTAATCAGTGCACGACGCCACATGAACGAGATCCAGATAAACCACTAAGACAAGAAAAAGATGCTCAGAGCATGATGGGAATATGTCATTTATTCCATGCTTTACTTTAAGGTTCATTCAGATCTGATGTTTTCATACATTCTCCATCGAGTCACAGCTTTCACTTATAAATCCTCAACATGTAGCTCTTTCTCAATCCCATAATACCTCACAGCATGGAGATAGTCATAACTGCACATTATCAGGAGATAAGTGGAGACATTCAGTCTGAGGAAGCTGGACCTGAAGGTGTTTCTGCTTTTACACCCTCCCTGTTCGGTTGTAGCTCCCATCCATCCTCTGCTTCATCCACACCAGTCTCACCCACCTCTGCTGTACTAGAAGTTAAAGCAGGGAAGTAGAAAGAACACTGTTGGACACAATAAGAACACCAGTAAAAGATCTGCATCATGAACCCTGCTGTACGGTAAATAAACTCAGCCTACAACTCTTATTTCTGGTCTTCTGTTGGCTGTTTTTTATGAGAGAGAGATAAATGTGTTTTCAGCGTTCCTCGGTGGTACATCAGGAATCACAGTGACACTGAATCCACCCCAGAGTATTTCTGACCTGATACTGTATCTGTGAACTTCATCCTGCCACGATAATGAACTGTTTTTACTTTTCTGCATCGTCTCTATGCATTTCTAAACTAATTAAAACTCATCTTTGGTGTGATTAAAGCTGGTAAGTGAAGACTGTGAACGGGAATCTTTCTTTTTTTTCTCCTTAATTGTGACTAACTGGACTTTTCTTTTCCTTATTGCAAGCAAAGAGTGTGAAAATGGAACTGTGAGCTTCTGTAATGCTTAGCGGTGGCTTCTGTTGCATCCACAGCATCCTGTCTGTGTGCTTCACCCTCACTCACCTCCATCCTGGATGTGTTCAGCTCTGACTGCTCCATCCCATCAGCGTGTTCACATCAAGTTCTTTTAATAGTGAGCTCTCACACACTCTCACTATGTGTGATGCTTGGTGTCAGACTGACCCTGGTTCACTGTGGACCTCCTGTCCCTGCGTTGGTCGGCCTCATGCTCTTTCTGCTTCACGCATGGCCTTGGGCTTCACATCACTATTCTTGTGCCTTGTTTAACTACTGTAAATGGTGAATGTTGTAAAGTACAGATGGGGATGAAAAAAAGAACAATTAATCATACTGACATACATTTAAAGGTATTAGTTGAAAAAGTATTTAAGATTATAATATTGAATAGGCTGCAGAGCTTTTCTAGTGCTGAACATCTCTGTTTGGTAACGCCAGGGCAGCTTTGTGGTATATTGTATCTATAATTATGGACATTTTGGATGTTTTCTGTACAGTAGAATTTGCAAATGTATATGCAGCCTTTTGGAAATAAATGTACAGTTGAAAGATCAGCTCGTCTCCACTTATTTTGAATCATGCATGGAGCTATTCATGAATCCATTTTCCTCTCGTGGAGTGAATTATTATGTAAATGGAGAATTTAGGCTCTGATCTCGTCACTCCCCGCCAGGAAGAATCAAGCCCAGCACAGCAGGGATCAGGGAGCCACAATAACGGCCCCCCTCCAGGGTGATGTAGAGCCTGAGGATGCAGGGATGAAAGGAAGGGTGATGCTGCAGGCTTCACTTCACGTCTGTCTCTCATGTAACAGTTGAATATGCAAACACTGAGCAATTATAAATAGAGTCATGGTTTTTCAAACAGAAATGAAAAGGAGACTGTAATGTAGACTCCAGCAGGTGTCAGGGAAAGAATGAAGAACTCACCAACGCACAAAAGTCTGGAATCTGAGCTTCAAAGGTTCAACTCAGGGGCACAAAGTAGCAGAATGTAGGAAGGAACTGAAATGAACTGAATCATCTGTTAAAAAGTCTGGGGTCACATACAACTGTCCTTATGTTTGAAAGAAAAGCAGCTTTTCCCAGTGAAGACAACATTAAATGAATCATAAATCTAGTGTAGACATTGATAATGTGTGTTAATGTGTGACTGTTGTAGCTGTAAACAGCTGATTTTTAATGGAATATCTCCATAGGGGTACAGAGGAACATTTAAAGCTACTATCACTTCAACGGTAGTGTATGTGCTTTCTTTTGTTGTTGTTGTTGTTGTCCTTAGACACACCGGTCGTCTCTCACGTTACCATTTTGTCTACACTATAATGATATAATGAGAACTTTTTAAATGATTAACTTCCTTCCACACGTTACGTAATGACATCAGCCACAGCTGTAGCTTCTCCTATCAGAAGCCAGACAGCAGCCAGGTTATCACAGCTAGTTTATTTATGTATAATATAAACAACACAATGAATAATAGTGTAAATATAATAGCACATACTGAAGGTTGAAAACAGCCTGAGCTGACCAAAGAGCTGCACGTGTTGTCAGTCAGGCAGCTACAGAAGTACCACCAAAATCAGGACAGGATTAAAACTTAGAAAACCTGGTTGTAAAATGAGAAGATTGTGCTGTGTGAGTGTGCAGTCTGAGTGTATCAGTAGAGCAGATATGACACCACCACTGTAGACTTCAGGTCTGGAGAGATAAACTGTGCTTGAACCAACTGGACCACTGAAAGTTCAGCCTGATATTTATTATCCCCTTCAGACCTGCATTTTTTTTTTTGGCTGGGGAAAAAAACATTTTTTAAACTGATTCTGCCTCCTATCCAACATAAAAACAAAGTGGAAAAAACTATTTTTTCTCACTCATGTTTTTAATAGTATTTTTTCATGTCCATTCCAATGGACACCACGACAATATGGGCGTAAAATGTGGGGAAAACTTATGAAAAATAAGGCTCAGATTTTCCTCACGGTAATAAATCGGGTATGACCTAAACATCAGGAACTTGATGTTTGCATGGCTTTGACTCTGTGTACAGTACATGCACATAAACTCGATAGGTGCATCACAGCGTGGGTAGGGAACAGCAGTGAGGTCATCACCATGAAAACACCCAGCCTTTATATCTTATTATCATATTGTTGAAAAAAATTCACTTTTAGCTCTGCAAAGTTTGCTGTAGTGGGGTGTTTATTGGTGGGCTGACCAACACACAGCATGAGCCTGTGAAGGTAAACCGACCCAGAGCATTCTGAGAGAACCCCTTTTATAGGGATGTCAGAGGGTAGAGAGGGGGCCGTATGTAAACACAAGCATGAAAAGTGGTAAATTGAAATCAAGATTTTCATCTATAGGCTGAATTTCACTGAAACAAAAATCACAAAACTATCCATCCATTCTCTACACACCGCTTTATCCTCACTAGGGTCATGGGGGGTGCTGGAGTCTATCCCAGCTGACTCTGGTGAAGGCAGGGGACACCCTGGACAGGTCACCAGTCTGTCACAGGGCTACATATACAGACACACAATCACACTCACATTCACACCTACGGACAATTTAGAGTAACCAATTAACCTCAGCATGTTTTTGGACTGTGGGAGGAAGCCGGAGTACCCGGAGAAAACCCACGCATGCACAGGGAGAACATGCAGACTCCATGCAGAAAGATCCCAGGCCGGGATTTGAACCGGGGATCTTCTTGCTGCAAGGCAAAAGTGCTAACCACTCATTGTGTTTTGTAACTCTGACAATATATTGTAAACCTATTCTATGACCACATGTTTTATTTCTTCATTTATTTCCATTTTCAAACCTGTAGTGTTCAGATCAAATGACCACGTGAGCCCCAAAAGATGACATCCGTTTTATTTCACTTCCATGTGCAGCAGAGTTTAGGAATAAAGAACAACATGTTGAACTGCAGTGCTAACATCAAGCTAAATGCTACCTTTTCTTAGCTCCTATTTAATGCAGATCTCTCCCAGTGTCCGAGGCCGTCATGAAGCTAGCAGGCCTTCATCTGAAGCAGACTCATGTTAATTCTGTCTGAGAAGCACACTCAACAAAAATACAAAGGCAACACTTTTGTTTTTGCTCCCATTTTCTATAAGATGAACTCAAAGATCTAAAACTTTTTCCACATACACAATATCACCATTTCTCTCAAATATTGTTCACAAATCTGTCTAAATGTGTGACAGTGAGCACTTCTCCTTTGCTGAGGTAATCCATCCCACCTCACAGGTGTTCCATATCAAGATGCTGATTAGACACCATGATTAGTGCACAGGTGTGCCTTAGACTGCCCACAATAAAAGGACACTCTGAAAGGTGCAGTTTAATCACAGCACAATGCCACAGATGTGGTAAGATTTGAGGGAGCGTGCATTTGGCATGCTGACAGCAGGAATGTCAACCAGAGCTGTTGCTGGTGTATTGAATGTTCATTTCTCTACCATAAGCCGTCTCCAAAGGAGTTTCAGAGAATTTGGCAGTACATCCAACCAGCCTCACAACCACAGACCACGTGTAACCACAGCAGCCCAGGACCTCCACATCCAGCATGTTCACCTCCAAGATGGTCTGAGACCAGCCACTGGGACAGCTGCTGAAACAATCGGTTTGCAGAACCAAAGAATTTCTGCACAAACTGTCAGAAAGCGTCTCAGGGAAGCTCATCTGCTGCTCGTCGTCCTCATCGGGTCTCTACCTGACTCCAGTTCGTCATCGTAACCGACCTGAGTGTTCAAATGCTCACATTGGATGGCGTCTGGCACGTTGGAGAGGTGTTCTCTTCACGGATGAATCCTGATTTACACTGTTCAGGGCAGATGGCAGACAGCGTGTGTGGCGTCGTGTGGGTGAGCGGTTTTCTGATGTCAGTGTTGTGGATGGAGTGGTCCATGGTGGTGGTGGGGTTATGGTACGGACAGGCGTCTGTTATGGACCAAGAACACAGGTGCATTTTATTGATGGCATTTTGAATACACAGAGACACCGTGACCAGATCCTGAGGCCCGTTGTTGTGCCATACATCCAAGAACATCACCTCATGTTGCAGCAGGATAATGCACGGCCCCATGTTGTAGGATCTGTACACAATTGTTGGAAGCTGAAAACGTCCCAGTTCTTGCATGGCCAGCATACTCACCGGACATGTCACCCATTGAGCATGTTTGGGATGCTCTGGATCGGCGTATACGACAGAGTGTACCAGTTCCCCCCAATATCCAGCAACTTCACACAACCATTGAAGAAGAGTGGACCCCTCCCCCCCAATAAAACAAAACTGCACCTTTCAGAGTGTCCTTTTATTGTGGGCAGTCTAAGGCACACCTGTGCACTAATCATGGTGTCTAATCAGCATCTTGATATGGCACACCTGTGAGGTGGGATGGATTACCTCAGCAAAGGAGAAGTGCTCACTACCACAGATTTAGACAGATTTGTTAACAATATTGGAGAGAAATGGTGATATTGTGCATGTGGAAAAAGTTTTAGATCTTTGAGTTCATCTCATAAAAATGGGAGCAAAAACAAAAGTGTCGGTTTATGTTTTTATTGAGTGTATGAACGGTAGTATTTCAGGCATCATAAACAGCAGCAGCCGGCCAGGATTAAAGGACTACAAAGCAAAGTTTGTCAGAATTAATGAATCAAACACCGCCTTTGTATTTTCTCCAGGCTGTTTGTTGGTCAACCACGCCCCAGCCACACTGTACATTACTGACTAGATTTATTTGAGGGAATATATTAGATTAAAAAAGGCATATTTCAACACCGGTTTGTTCATTATAACAATGTCTGCAGATTTTTACACTCTCTGACTGTGGGGAGATTCCAATCCCTACAAAAAAATTTAAAAATGAAATTAAAAAAAGGAAGGAAAATTCCAGAAGAAATCTTCCTAATCCACCTGTCTGTATGAGTCATGCACCAGTAATGTGGGGTAATGTTGGCTTTAATTCCAGGTAACAGGGTGTGTCTGAAGCTGCATACTCACTGTGACAAACATTACATAAACGCTGATACAAGTGTGGGCCCAACTTCCTGTGGTTTAAAGGAAAGTGGCCGATGTGTGGGTGGATCATAAACCAACACTCACTGAAGAATGAAGTGATTGAACTCTCCCTCAGGTTTTTATGGCACCACCTTACACAGCATCCCTGAAAGCAAATCACTGAGTCAGAACTGACTTCCAGCTATATGAATGCAGCTATTGTTAGAGCACTGACTGATTAACACGTTGGTGCCCATAGATAGCTAGCTCTAGCTGCTAGCATTAGCAATGTGGTTAGTTATAGCGGCTTTACTGCTGGAAATGCATCAGCTTGATTTTTCATTTGGCACAGAATTACTAAAAATGAAATTCAGCATAGTTCAGTTTACCTGCAGGACCATAGCAGGAATCTCTAACTTTTCTTTGACAGATGAACTCTGTGGTAAAAGGTACTTTCAGCAGAGGAACACTGAAATCTATCCTCTGTCTGAATGATGTGAACACTGTAACCGCTGCATTCATCGTCTCAAAGCCAGATGAACATAACTCTGTAATCCTGCTGTTAGTCTGTCTGTTCTGTCTTGTCTGCAGCTGTTGCAACTCTCCTGATTGTTACCAAAAGCATGCAAAGTATTACACCTGTACTCGCATGTCAGCGCTGGCTACGTATTCTGATTTTAATAGTTTATGTTTGTTCATAATGCCATGCATGGGTTGGGTTTATTTCATTACTTCTCTACCTCCAGGCCTCTGAGATCCTCAGAACTTTGAACTATTTAGTTCATGGGTAAGAGGAGACAATCAAATAGCCACTCGTTTTTTGTTTTTCAATACCAGTTTTAGAACAGAAAATCCAATAACCAGATCTGTACACGGACCCAACACCATTAGCTAACACAATGTAGCATTAGAACACAGGAGTGATGGTTGCTGGAAATGTTCCTCTGTACCCCTATGGAGATATTCCATTAAAAATCAGCTGTTTACAGCTGCAATAGTTATTTACCACATTAACTATGTCTGCACTGGATTTATCATTCATTTAATGCTATGTTCACTGAAAGAAAATGCTTTTCTTTCAAACATAAGGACATTTCAAAGTGACCACAGACTTTTAAATAGTAGTATGTATACATCTGGTTTAAACTGCAACTAAATTATCTGGATTTAAAAGAAGGGCAAAATGCTCAGTAAGACCTTGGGAAGGGTCAGGTGGAATGTAGTCATTGTAGATATTTGTTAGATGTTAGTTTAGATGTGGATTGGGGAACCATAGTGAAGAAATAAAGGCAACCATTTCAGAGACTGTCCTTCACATAGATAAACTAACATACAACTTCCTGAATGATGAGAGCCTCTCATGGTAGCTGAGAATAAACGAGTGAACTAAACATTTAAATGAACCAGAGAACAAGTTCAGGTTTATTTGAGCTGAAAAAGTTCACCTTCACAACTCCAGTTCCAGAGCACAATTAAAACATTAAAATTTAGTTTCATGCACAATAATCTTACCTTAATAAAAGCATCCATCCATCATCAGGGTCATGGGGGGTGGAGTCTATCCCAGCTGACTAAGGGTGAAGGCAGGGTTCACCTGGACAGGTAACAGTCTGTCACAGGGCTACACATAGAGACAAACACTCACATTCACACCTACAGACAGTTTAGAACACCTGCCGTATGTGTGGAACTGAGCTGTTAGACGTTAGGACCAACAGACCGTGTGTTAATGAATGAACTGCTGCAGGGCCACATGTAAACACACACGTCACTATGAATTTAAAACTTGTGCTGCTGTGTGATGCTGCAGGTATTTATTACATTTAAAGGAAATAATCTGACACAGTCGGCTGTGGGCCACAAACAGAACTTCTGCAGGTCAATTAATGTTTCTGTGAAATCCCAAATTACCTTTATTGACACCTGGAAAGCTTTATTGCTTCAGATATAAATCTATCCATCTATGAGAGTTGATTTGTGATGTTGGGGATCTCCATGTGGAGGCTGAGCTCTAAACATGCATGGTGGCCTCAGCGTGTCCAGGATGACCCACAGCTTTAGCACCGTGTGTTTGGAGTCAGCTCCAAGAACACTGGGGGGGAGCAAATCCACGTTCTTTGGGCTGTTGGAGGGAATACGGTGACCTGTCAACTCCAGACACTAGGAGGATCTGATTCCTCCTCCACAGCTGTGATTCACCCATCTTTAAAGCAGACTGTTTACTGTGACCTCTCTGAGAGCTTACAGGTTAGTAATTGGCTGCATGTGCTTCATTTAGAAGGCAAAGCTGTGCATGTAGTCTTTCTGTGAAATGAAAACATTAATTGCTGCCAGTAGCATCTGCACTGCCTGAAATAACTCCATCAGCTAACCTGATAGCAATTAGATGCTTCAGGAGTGGGACATGTTTGATGGTATGGTGCTCAAAATCCTCCACAACTTATCGTCCTCTTAGTCCGTAGAGTTCAAAAGACGCTACGGCTTCTTTCATTCAGTGAAGGTGTCAGAATCCAGTTCTTAGAAGTGTGATAAGTCCTGTTTGTCACTGTAAAAGATTAGATTAAAATTCACCCAGAAAGCTTCGCGATTCAGCTGCGTGCATGTGTTCAAATGAAGGCTGCACTGCATCATGTGTCATGGAAAATAAAGAGGAAGTACAGGCTTTGGCTTGTTTTCTGGTGGAACAACACTAATGACACTGATGGATCCACCTTACACTACACTATAGGCTCTTTTTCATTTGAGTAAACAGTCAAACCGGACTTTTTATTTTTTAAGTTTGCTTGTTGACATGTAAAACTGAGTTAATAAATGAATAAATATGTATTTAAATAAATCAAACATCAACAAGATGAAAATAAGGAAACATTACTTCACTCAGGATCTCATTCAGAAAGATTAATACGACAGTCATGAGAACACTGGCTGTTTTCCTGCTCAGGGCTGTAAGGCTCTGAATTATTGTACCATCCACTCTAACTGCTGCTATTAGCACTGTGGTCAGCTGTGTTATCGTCATTTCCATCAATATCAGACCTGCTCTGAGCTCAGTGCTTTAATGACTCAGCCTGATGTCCTCAAACCCACGGAAGAGCTGCTGATTAGAGAACTAAACTGTACCCAATGTAGTCAGAGGACACGAGTCCGACGGCTGTAAATATGTATTCTACATAAAGATCGCAGCCTGTTTACCCTGCTTCCCATTATGACTCCTTACCTATAGAACACAGTCACCATACAGTACTTCACAATAAACCTCATGGCAACCTAAAGTTACTGCATACAGTAAGACATTTGACCAAGATCTTTAACTCCTCTTTGGATTTAGCCTTTCTGAGGAGTCAAAATGTTCAGACAAAGAACTAAATTCACATCTATTTCATGACAGAGGAACTTAGAATCAAATCCAAATGCTTCCAACAGGTTCCTACATGCTGTCTCATTTGAAAAGATATATTTATTTGCAAAGTTTCTGTTAAACCTTCATCAGGAAAAGGGTTTGTTATTAGAATAAGTGATCTTAAAAACTGGGCTGCACAGTGGTATAGTGGTTAGAATTTCGCCTTGCAGCAAAAAGATCCCTGGTTTGAGTCCCGGCTTGACCAGGATCTTTCTGCATGGAGTTTGTATGTTCTCCCTGCATGGATGGGTTTTCTTCCTCCCACAGTCCAAAAACATGCTGAGGTTAATTGGTTACTCTAAATTGTCCGTAGGTGTGAATATGAGTGTGATTGTGTGTCTGTATATGTAGCCCTGTGACAGACTGGTGACCTGTCCAGGGTGTCCCCTGCCTTCACCCGAGTCAGCTGGGATAGACTCCAGCACCCCCCATGACCCTAGAGATTATCCTCTCTCGGGTCTAGCAGTGTATAGAGAATGGATGGATGGATGGATGGATGGATGGAGCTTAAAAACTGCTGTAGCTCCAAAATCTATCACATTAACCAAGCTCTACAGGAAGGCATGACTTCAGTAACGTACCGAACCCCTAAGGGCCAACGGTGGTCCCTGGAAACATCCATGTCTCCACATTCTAACTGGTGGCATACACTGCATGAAAGGAGGGATTTTCGACAGTTAACGGCACTGAAAATTTCCGTGGAATTTCAAATTAATGGCAGTAAACAGCAATTTGCAGGAAGCACAAAAAACTACTGAGAATTGCCAGGAATTGGATGGACAGCTGATCTCCAAGGGGGGGAGCTTTCCAGTTTCACTGAAAATGCTGTGAGCTATACAAATGCAAATCAGACTGATGGATGTGTGTCTGTGGTGGGAGGGTTGGTGGGTGTGGAGGGTGTAAGGTAGGGGGTTGGGGGTGGGGTTGACTTTTCACACTTGAACTGGTTTTTAGAGAAAAAGGACCCTACACAAACAAAACTATACAGTTTATACTTTATTTGAATCAGGGTTCATACAGCTTTTATAAAAGTAAAATCAAAGTGCATCACAGGCACTTAACACTGTCAAAATCCTACATCTCAAACAGTGGCGGCCCGTGACCAAAATTACAGAGGATGCCAGTGTGAACAACAAATTAGATTCAGTTCAACTGTTATTTTCATGTAAACAAATCAGCCTACTGTACCTTTATTCTACCGACTTCTCATTCATTTCAGTGAAAAAAAAGAGGTTAAGTGCTCCAGGGGTTGTTCAGGGAGCCGGTAGACCGGTCAAATAGGAGACATGGCCAGCAGAAAAGCCGGTTAAGCTTGGCACTTCCTGTTAGCCACTCGTTTCTGGCATAGTTAGCTTCACAAAAAGAACGAGCTTTTCCATTAGCTCTACACTTAGATTGAGCTTTGGAGTTGGCCTACCGTCCCTTTTGACTTGTAGTTGAACTTCAAAAGGAAGTTTTGTGAAGTCATTTTTTACAAGAAACTCAAGGTCCCTGTCACCATCCATTAGGGTGACCATATTCTGTTTCTCTGAAAAGAGGACACACTTCCAGCTCGCACGTGGAAAATTTTCAATTCTCAAATTCCGCCTTTCAGAGCGTGTTTCCAAAGGAACCATTCAACGTGAATGATAAATACACTGGTCTGTGACGTGCTCAAGCTAGGCAAGATCAAAAACTCGGACATTTGAAGGACTTTATAAACGCCGGCCGGACAGGCCGGACAGCCCCTCAAAAGAGGACATGTCCGGGCAAAAGAGGACGTATGGTCACCCTACCATCCATTCTCTGGCTAGCTTGATGGCTATACTTGCTGTGTGGGCTTGCTTTCTCCTGGCGGGACAGCTGCATTAGTGTGGGTATTGTTCATCACAGTTTGTGATTGGTTGGAAGCCAGATTTGATCTGGCCTCCCTTATGTTTTTTTAATGATACATCGACCATTAAGCGATGAGCCTTGCTTCAATCTGATTGGCTAATACGGGCTGTTTTTTTCTCTAAGGGAGGCAAGGCGAAGCTGGCCTCTGAACAGACAGACAGCGCAGAGGGCATGACAGACGTAGTGTAATGCACAAAAAGAGCTCGACAAGAGGGGCGCTGTTTTGCTCCTCACAAAGCAGAAATGCCTGATGTAGTGTTTTGACAACAAGGAATGACAAAAATATAAAACATAAAATACATAGTGGTGAAGATTACTTATATTTTTTTCTTTCTTGCATATTTTTTGGGGAAGCCAGGCTTCCCTTGGCCTCCGTGAAAAACCGCCACTGATCTCAAACTCCATGCAGAGCAGCATGACTACAGTCACCTTTTCTCTTGTGCTGCTTAACTGTACAGTGGATGTGTTTACCACACATCTGCCAGCAATGCCCCCAACAGGAGAAATGATGACATGAGGTGTCTGTTTCCCTCAAGTTCCAAATTTCTACTGACTTTCCATAAAAATGTCTGTTGGGATGGGGATGAAGCCTGGAAACTGCTGCAGTTACGTGCCTATATATAGTACTCTCTGACCTGACATTAATAGCTGTGAACTGCTTCATAATGGCTGGTCGTGGTTCTGTCACAGGTTCAAGGATGGATTCCTTAAAACACACCACCCAGCATGTACATATGCTGACCTTTCTGCTCAAGATCCAACATTTAAATATGTTACAAGTTTGCATGAAATGTGAAAATGATCAGCTGTAGTTACAGTGTTCAGGGTACATCTGATGATACATTGTCAACATTGCATGCACACTACCAGACTGAAGTTTGGACACACCTTCTCATTCAATGGTTTTTAGTTTATTTCTATTGTTTCTACATTGGAGATTAATACTGAATATTAACACTTCTTTTATTTACAACATAATTTCATATGTATAAATGTACTGAATGAGAAAGTGAGTCCAAACATTTGACTGGTAGTGTAGATCAAGCTCATCCAAGATGACATGACCGCCACATCACTGTAAGGGGCAAAGCCTTTTCTTCTCTTGATCAAAGAAGCTCATCTTGCAGGCACAGAGAAAATCTGTTGGCCTGGAGAAGTCTGCTACTTTCAGAAATGCTGCGTCACTGACATCATCACGTTGGACTTGCTCGTCCAATCACATGCACGATAAACGAACGGACAAAGAAGTTGTCTTTGTTACGTGAGTTCCTACAATGGCGGCCCGGTATCACCAGTCTCACTACAGGCTCCTCGTATGGAACAGCCTGGCCATGACCGACTGGTTCCAGTCAGACCCGCGACAGACACTGAGAAGAAACCTTTGAGCGTTATCAGCGGGCTGTCTGCAGGAGAGCACCGCTGGAGGAGAAGCCGGAGCAGAAGATGGAGCAGAAGCCGGAGGAAAAGATGGAGCAGAAGCCGGAGGAGAAGATGGAGCAGAAGCCGGAGGAGAAGCCGGAGGAGAAGATGGAGCAGAAGCCGAAGCAGAAGATGGAGCAGAAGCCGGAGCAGAAGCCGGAGCAGAAGCCGGAGCAGAAGCCGGAGGAGAAGCCGGAGCAGAAGATGGAGCAGAAGATGGAGCAGAAGCTGGAGGAGAAGATGGAGCAGAAGCCGGAGCAGAAGCTGGAGGAGAAGCCGGAGCAGAAGATGGAGCAGAAGCTGGAGGAGAAGCCGGAGGAGAAGATGGAGCAGAAGCCGGAGCAGAAGCTGGAGGAGAAGCCGGAGCAGAAGATGGAGCAGAAGCTGGAGGAGAAGCCGGAGCAGAAGCCGGAGCAGAAGCCGGAGGAGAAGCCGGAGCAGAAGATGGAGCAGAAGATGGAGCAGAAGCTGGAGCAGAAGATGGAGGAGAAGATGGAGCAGAAGATGGAGCAGAAGCTGGAGCAGAAGATGGAGCAGAAGATGGAGGAGAAGCCGGAGCAGAAGATGGAGCAGAAGATGGAGGAGAAGCCGGAGCAGAAGATGGAGCAGAAGCTGGAGCAGAAGCCGGAGCAGAAGATGGAGCAGAAGATGGAGCAGAAGATGGAGCAGAAGCCGGAGGAGAAGCCGGAGCAGAAGATGGAGCAGAAGCCGGAGGAGAAGCCGGAGCAGAAGATGGAGCAGAAGCCGGAGGAGAAGCCGGAGCAGAAGTCGAAGCAGAAGCCGAAGCAGAAGATGGAGGAGAAGCCGGAGCAGAAGCCGGAGGAGAAGCCGGAGGAGAAGCCGGAGCAGAAGATGGAGCAGAAGCCGAAGCAGAAGATGGAGCAGAAGATGGAGCAGAAGCCGGAGGAGAAGCCGGAGGAGAAGCCGGAGCAGAAGATGGAGCAGAAGCCGAAGCAGAAGATGGAGCAGAAGATGGAGCAGAAGATGGAGCAGAAGCTGGTGGAGAAGCTGGAGCAGAAGCCGGAGGAGAAGCCGGAGGAGAAGCCGGAGCAGAAGCCGGAGCAGAAGATGGAGCAGAAGATGGAGCAGAAGATGGAGGAGAAGATGGAGCAGAAGCCGGAGGAGAAGCCGGAGCAGAAGCCGGAGGAGAAGCCGGAGGAGAAGCCGGAGCAGAAGCCGGAGCAGAAGCCGGAGCAGAAGATGGAGCAGAAGATGGAGCAGAAGCCGGAGCAGAAGATGGAGCAGAAGCCGGAGCAGAAGCCGGAGCAGAAGCCGGAGCAGAAGATGGAGCAGAAGCCGGAGCAGAAGATGGAGCAGAAGATGGAGCAGAAGCCGGAGCAGAAGATGGAGCAGAAGCCGGAGCAGAAGCCGGAGCAGAAGCCGGAGCAGAAGATGGAGCAGAAGATGGAGCAGAAGCCGGAGCAGAAGATGGAGCAGAAGCCGGAGCAGAAGATGGAGGAGAAGCCGGAGCAGAAGCCGGAGCAGAAGCCGGAGCAGAAGCCGGAGCAGAAGATGGAGCAGAAGCCGGAGCAGAAGATGGAGGAGAAGCCGGAGCAGAAGCCGGAGCAGAAGATGGAGCAGAAGCCGGAGGAGAAGCCGGAGCAGAAGCCGGAGCAGAAGCCGGAGCAGAAGCCGGAGCAGAAGATGGAGCAGAAGATGGAGCAGAAGCCGGAGCAGAAGATGGAGCAGAAGCCGGAGCAGAAGCCGGAGCAGAAGCCGGAGCAGAAGATGGAGCAGAAGATGGAGCAGAAGCCGGAGCAGAAGATGGAGCAGAAGCCGGAGCAGAAGATGGAGGAGAAGCCGGAGCAGAAGCCGGAGCAGAAGATGGAGCAGAAGCCGGAGGAGAAGCTGGAGCAGAAGATGGAGCAGAAGATGGAGCAGAAGCCGGAGCAGAAGATGGAGCAGAAGCTGGTGCAGAAGCTGGAGCAGAAGATGGAGCAGAAGCCGGAGGAGAAGATGGAGCAGAAGCCGGAGCAGAAGATGGAGGAGAAGCCGGAGCAGAAGCCGGAGCAGAAGATGGAGCAGAAGCTGGAGGAGAAGATGGAGCAGAAGCCGGGGGAGAAGATGGAGCAGAAGCCGGAGCAGAAGATGGAGGAGAAGCCGGAGCAGAAGCCGGAGCAGAAGATGGAGCAGAAGCCGGAGGAGAAGATGGAGCAGAAGCCGGGGGAGAAGATGGAGCAGAAGCCGGAGCAGAAGATGGAGCAGAAGATGGAGCAGAAGCCGGAGCAGAAGATGGAGCAGAAGCCGGAGGAGAAGATGGAGCAGAAGCCGGAGCAGAAGATGGAGGAGAAGCCGGAGCAGAAGCCGGAGCAGAAGATGGAGCAGAAGCTGGAGGAGAAGATGGAGCAGAAGCCGGGGGAGAAGATGGAGCAGAAGCCGGAGCAGAAGATGGAGGAGAAGCCGGAGCAGAAGCCGGAGCAGAAGATGGAGCAGAAGCCGGAGGAGAAGATGGAGCAGAAGCCGGGGGAGAAGATGGAGCAGAAGCCGGAGCAGAAGATGGAGCAGAAGCCGGAGCAGAAGATGGAGGAGAAGCTGGTGGAGAAGCTGGAGCAGAAGATGGAGCAGAAGCTGGTGGAGAAGCCGGAGCAGAAGCCGGAGCAGAAGATGGAGCAGAAGCTGGTGCAGAAGCTGGAGCAGAAGCTGGAGCAGAAGATGGAGCAGAAGCCGGAGCGGTGTCAGAGCTACAAGAGAGGATGTCCGCCATGGAAGCCCAAATAAACACTTTCTCCAGCGGCGAGGAAATTCAGTGGAAAAGAAGAGAGCACAGTCCTAAAACTGTGGTAAGGATATATTCCATTTGTAGGATATTTTTAGTGAGTTTTGGTACAATTTTCTGAATTTTTAACGTGAAGCAGTGATATCATGTCGTCCTCCATCTTTGTTCACAAACGTGACTTTTTTTGCCGTTTTATCAGTTCCTTCATCCTCCAGGAACTGCATGAGTTCTCTTACCACATAAGACTGGGCATTGTCGTGCACCAGAAGGAATCCAGGACCACTGCACCAATGTAGGGTCTGACAATGGGTCAAAGGATTTCATCCTGATACCTAAAGGCAGTCAGAATGCCATTGTCCAGCCTGTAGAGGTCTGTGTGTCCCTCCATGGATATGCCTCCCCACACCATCACTGACCCACCACCAAACCGGTCACACTGAACAATGTTACAGGCAGCATAACGTTCTCCACGGCTTCTCCAGACCCTTTCATGTCTGTCACATGCGCTCAGGGTGAACCTGCTCTCATCTGTGAAAAGCACAGGGCACCAGTGGTGGACCTGCAGATTCCTGTGTTCTATGGAAAATGCGAGCCGAGCTCCACGGTGCCGGTCAGCGAGCACAGCGGGCACTAGAGGACGCTGGGCCCTCAGACCACTCTCATTACATCTCTTTCTGATTGTTTATATATATATATATATATATATATATATATATATATATATATATACACATTTCATTTTTTGTAATTTTTTTTCCTTTTTCTTTAAAGAACAGTTTATCTTGTAATTTTAATTTTGCATTTTTGGAACTCTTGCAATCTATACTGTTCAATAAAGCTCTTGTTTTTCAACATTATCAACATGTCCTATTTTTTCCCTCCCAATAAATTGTCATTGATTGTAGGATAGCTCATTGGGTAACGATAACAAGTATGTAGGTTAACTAATTTTACACTTCACATGATCCGTATTTATTAAAGTGTTAATTACTATTATTATTATTGTTATGAGCAGGGGTCAGGAGGTGGGGGATGGGGGAGGGATTTCATGGCGCAGGGGTTGACCCATAGCAACAGATGTATCAACCAATCAAACACAGTATTTTTCTGCAGCCATGTCTTGTTTCATCCAATCAGTGTCCTGAGTCACAGGAGACAGGCAGGCTAGATGCTAATTAGTTTTCACACCTCTGCCTTGCCCTAGGTGTGAAGTATCACTCCCCCTTGCCCCACACACCCATCCCCCCTACCCCACAAACATGTTCTGTTTTAGGCCGTTCTCAGCCCATGCTGACTGGTTGTTCACAGCCTGAGAACAGCTGAGAACTGTGGGGAACTAGGTAGGTTTTCTGGAATTTACAGGGTCGATAATCTGGCTTTTCATGCAGTGATATGAAGATGAACCTGCAGGGTGATGTGGAAAAAGAGCACTGGTAATTGAATAAATGAACACAAAAACGTCTCCTAAAATTTCAATTTGGGTCGAGATGTTCAACCTACACAGTAGATTATTAAATTAGTTTCATGTTTGTCAGTGCCACTCTGATGTTCCACGGCTGGATGTTCAGTCATCTGCATTATTCCAATGTAATTCTATCAGTTAAGTTCTGTTGGAGGTTCTGGTTTCTCATTGGCTGTCTTTGATCCAACAGAAGCACCTATCAGGGATGAACCTTCATTCTTGTCCTCCTCACACCGTTAACAGCTGGAACATTGTCTGATATTCAATTCCATTTATTCCATTTATTCATTACACAAATGTGAAGAGTACAAAGGAGTGCAGCTCCATGAAGACGCTGCAGCAAAGAGTGCCTGAAGGTGTTCCATCTTCACATTTGAACATTTAATGTACTCCACTCTACTACTTTTTTCCACACAGCTCACATTTGTTCGGTATGATCCAGGTTTAGTGACACTGCATTGGAGATTTCAGGTTGTTGGTCACTGGTCCAGCCATCTAGGCTAACCCTGCTAGGATGCTATGGATGATATTCATCACCTGTCATGGTGCTCAGATGTGGAACTTGTGCTCTACTGTATGACTTCTGATAGTAACTGTCTGGATCACAAGGCATACTGAACAACACTTCCAGTACCAGTGTTGGGCAGTAACGTCACTACAAATAGCGTCGTTAGTAGTTTAACTACATTTTTCTGTAACGACGTGGTAGCGTCGTTGTTTACAAAATCAAAAAACGTTTCAACAGCTTAGCTAATCTTTTGGTCATGTAGCGCGGTAGCGAACGCAAAAAGCTACATTTTAAAATGATGAATGTTGAACTGCTTGAAGCGGAGCTTTCTGCTCTGCTGCAGTCTCATCTCACACTTTTAAGGATCAGATAGTGACATCCTCTCCAAACGCCGACATGTCTGTGTCGACCAATAGAAGCGGAGGAACTGTTGATGTCGTCATTCAACAATCCCTTCCACTGGATCCACACACACACACACACACACACACACACACACACACACACACACACACACACACACACACACACACACACACACACACACACACACACACACAGACGCTCGCTTCAGTTCACTGAGAGATGGCAGAGAAGGAGTCAGAGTCACCGTGGCCCTACCTAAATAGTTATATCAGTTTTTGTGAAAAAACGGAGAAAAGTTGTTTTCAGATGCCTACTGTGCCAGCCCAAGGCGAAGTTTCTGTCAACTTCAAAGACGTCAAAAACAAATGTGAGAACCCATATACAGGTGACTACCGAATATGCACAACCAGCAGCAGTTAGCTAACCACCACATGTCAACCGCAGTATAAGATGCACACACAAACGAGCTACTTTTCAACATCTAAAATTCGTGTGGCAGTAAATTAATTAAATTAAGCGTAAGGTTGTGGTGGCAGTGTGTGAATATGTATAAATTGGGGGATTAAATAAACTGATACATATAGGAGGGAAGAGGTATGGGAGAAAACGAGGTAACAGTAAAACCAAAATCTGTCTTCTTCAGTATTACTGTTAACACTAATGAGCAAATGGCTGAAAAAAATAACAGAAAGGGAAACAAAAGTGATGGCATAAATGATTAAATATCTTAATCTTACACTCAAGACCAAAATTGAGTTAAGTAGTAGTGGATACAGCACTTTGGGAAAGCATTGAATGATTTTACATAGATATTAGACTTAAGAAATAAAACTTGATTTAATACCCAAATTATGTATAAAATTGTCTTACTATAATATTGCTTACTTTATATGGAAATGATATCAAATGTAACCTATTATACCCTCCAATGTAAGTGGTGTGTTAATATAAGCTACTGCAACTTAATTATCAGATACATTATGTCTGCAATACAAACTAAAAAGGAAATCACAACAATGATTTCTAATGTAAAAAGGTTGATTCATTTTAAATATAGCTCCACATATTCCTCAGTGTATCAATTTACTAAGTTTGGAGCACTGAGAACAAAAATGATGTTTTAATAATAAACAAGTCAGCATTTTCTTGTCTCCGTTTGACTGACTTCATTAGTCCCTGAAATTTTTTGGTAAGAAAAAAAGTAACTTGAATGTATTAAGCTACTTTGGCCATATTGCTGTAGCTTAGCTTGCTACATTTCTGTGGGTCATAGCTTCAGTGTAGTGAAGCTTGATTTAACACAGAGTAGCTGGTAGCTTAGCTCAGTACAGTTTCCAAGTAGCTTGCCCAACACTGTCCAGTACCTTCACGGCATTTCTGCAGATTTCAGTTAATTAGATGCTCGTTATATTCTGGGAAAGCTCCTGAAACCTCTGAATCATGCCAGTTTTCATTGACCCTTCAGTTTTCCTAGTTAGAACACATCACTGATGGTGAACAAACAGACACAAAGAGAAGAGCTGTTTTCTGGTAAACTCTCACATCGTGCTTGCAAGCTTTAAAAAACATCCAATCACATCCTTGAATGGTGACCTGCATCCAAGCAGGAATCCTGACCAGTGTCTGGTCCTGGCTAACAGGAAGGGGATGAAGGAGGAAGACCCATAGATAGACCCCATGTTTGGTCTGAATAGTATACAAGACACCTTGTGTTCAGCCTGTGTGCTCATTCACACATAGAGAACTTTACCTTCTTTCAAACATGGGCTGAGAGCATCATCTGCCCTTCCTTCATTGTTGCCCCTGAGGAAAAGCCCTGCCTCTAAGCTGCCCCAGAGGAGCTGGTCAGTGTTGACAGAGAAAACTATTGGACAGCATGTTAGTCTAACTGTGTGAGCGTCAACAAAAGCTTCCCGAAAAACCTCTTTAGCTTCACCCTGAAAACCAAACTGTTGACCTGAACAGGAACGTTGAGCTGTTAAAAAAATGGGTTTAGCATCATCCGTCATCCATCCATCCATGCATCCATCCATCCATCCATCCATCCATGCATCATCAGTGTCATGGGGGGTGGAGTCTATCCCAGCTCACTGAGGGTGAAGTCAGGGTTCACCTGGACAGGTAACAGTCTATCACAGGGCTACACATAGAGACAATCACACTCACATTCACACCTACAGACAGTTTAGAATCACCAGTTAACCTCAGCATGTTTGTGGACTGTGGGAGGAAGCTGGAGAACCTGGAGAAAAGCCACACATGTACAGGAGAACATGGAGACTCCATGCAGGAAGATCCAGGAAGGAAGGGACACGAACCGGGATCTTCTAGCTGTGAGGTGACAGAGCTAACCACTAACCACTGTGCAGCCTCAGTTAAACATCATTCTGTGGCTGAATGTCAGTAGATACCTTTAACAGGAGGGCATTTATTTCATTTTCCTTTCTCTTATCACATCCCTCCCGTGTCCTTCCTGTCTTTACTCTGTGTGTCTGACATTTCATGTGTTTGTTGATGTTCTTTTGCTGGTGGCACATTCATGTTTCCTTATGATGAGGTTTGTACATTCCCTTTTAAGACAGACAGTGAGTGAGTTAAAGAGAGCTTTCAGTTCACTAGATCCCTGTCCACTGTGTCAGAAAAATGGAATTACAACATGACCTTCCTCCTGGCAGAGGACTCAGCAGCAGAAGGAAAAATGTGTTTTCCCTATCATTAGAACTGATCTGAACCTCTGTCTAGCCAATGAGCAGAAAGCAGTCCGTCTGAACGCCAAACTTGTGTCTTATCTTGGAAAAAGTGTCTGAGAGGTTTCAGCCCCCTCCCTGGCCTTATCACCAGAAACACAAGCAGCATGCAGGGCTGGACGGTGCAGAAACCCAGAAATACTGTAGACTCTGGATGATCTGGCAAATAAACCAGCGACGTACTGTTGTACTGCAGAACGTAGAACAAGATGATGAGCTGCTAAAGCAGTTAGCCTACAGAGGGACTGTATGGTGGGCTTTCAGTGTGTCCAGTGACACCATCAGCCACCCCAACTACCAGATCTTTAGGTCTAGAACCATCCCAGCTGCTCAGAACTGTGGGACCAGTTCAGTCACAGCTCAGAGCTCAAACCAACAGACAGAAACAGGTTTCAGTCCAGCATCAGCATGTCCTCCCCATCCACAGCCCACTGCTTCCTGCTGAGCTGCATATCTGCCCACTGCAGACAACTGCTTATTAGATAATGTTAAACTGGCACACACAAGCATGAGCTCTGCTAAAGCCTGTGATGACGGTAAACTTCATGCAGTTTGTGATGAGAAGCTTTCTCCAACCGTCTGCTCTCTCCATCCTTCTAACAGCAGAGAGACATACCATTTGAATGTGAACGCTGAGCTCATTCTCCCTGAAAGTTATTCTACTGACACACACGGTAACACAACCTGTGTCTGGACCTGTAGGGTTTATTTACATGTGACGCATTTGGAGCTGATCTGAGAGCTTTGCCAAATATTCCTCACATGTTTCAGCTCCACCAGACATCCCGCTCCGTGGTTAGTAGAATAAAGCACAGATTACGCTGCTTTTAACATGTCACTATATGGTGGAACTATGCTGGAAGTCCAGGACTGAGAGAGGGGTGCTAAGGCTAATGTATTATTGAATATTACTTTATGTTTCTATTCCACTGCAGTTCAGAAGACAATACTGTCCTCGTTACTTTTCATATCAGTGTTTTAGTTGAGAAAAGTTCAATTAAAAGCCTTACCAGAGATTAACTCAGAGGTTCCCGACATGCTGACATGTTCCCTCTGACAGGAAAGACGTGTCTGGTTGGACCATTGTCACATTTCAGATGATTCTGTTGAAGGGAACCGTTCACAGCCCTCAGATGTACAATCATCAGACATTTGACACACACAGAACGGACAGATTCAAAACATCGGCCAACATTTGTTGATTTTAAAACCCGACACATTGATCCATCAGTGCCAACAATCTATTCTATGATTCACGAAAATCATATTTTGGATACTGGACGTAAATCTAGTGGATTCTGAAGGTTTCATTCAGTGGGGTTTTGACATCAGTAGTGCTGGGTGTCCAGGTCTGTAGTTTTGACCGTTTTATGAAAAGCCCTGGATCAAATTTTTCATTTGTTTGAACAGTACATTAAGAGGAATAGGTCTGGATCTCAGATTTGATGTGGTTGATGAAAACTATTAAAATGTCATTTCCTGTCCAGAAAAGTTTGATCTATGTACTAAAGTGACAACATTTTTCTGCTCCATGAAGTCAGATATTCAGCAGGATATTTGTAGCAGTGACTCCAGTGTGTACAGATGCTTCCCTGTTACTAAACATAGACAGCGGCCTTTCTAATCATTCAGGTAAGTCATAAAATATGATATCTGATTGCCAAGTGGCAGTGAAAACATGTTTTTGTTTTACTCTGAGCTGTAGTTAGGTGACTTATCTCCAGACTGGGCAGAATGGTTTCCTCAGCATGGTTTCAGGTGTTGTGTTTTGGGACTTTATAGGGGACTGTTTTCTCCTCACCAGACACTTAAAGCGTCACTCCCCCAAATTATTAGTATTTATCAATTAAAGTGTCGAAAAACAAGCATGTCCAAGGCACACTTTACATCTGATGACATGTTTTAAGCACAGGAACATATTCTCATGTTCTCGCAAGCTAGTTCATTTCTAAAGCACCTTATCAGGAATAGAGATTATTTAAAGGGCTTTAGAGGAAAAGCTGGAAAAACATAAAACTTGTAAAATATAAAGTACAAAATAAAATCATTTTTCTATCTTGTTTTTGTCATTTTCTGTCTTGTTGCTGTCATTTTGTCTTGTTTTTGTCTTTTGTGGGGTTTTTTTTATCATTTTGTGCCTTGTTTGTCATTCTGTGTCTCATTTTTGTTGTTTTCTGTCTTGTTTTTGTCATTTTGTGTCTTGTTTCTGTCATTTTTTGTCTCATTTTTGTCATTTTGTGTCTTGTTTTAGTCGTTTCCATCCCCCAACAGTTTTCCTACAGAATGTGTTGAGCAAAGCTATGTCCTCTCTTCTATTTTCCATCTTTCCATCCATTGTCAGCCTTGATGTCTCTCTCTACCTCATATTATCAGGATCAGACTCATTCTTTGGACTGTTTTCCATCAGTGGTCAGCAGTAACAGCTAGCTAAATATCTAGCTTCTACTGCTGAGAAAAAGATCACATTAGCATGGATTAGAGTAGAGTTAGCAACAACACAGAAAACATGGAATAAAATGAGCCAATCAATACCTATTATTGATCGATGTGGAGCAGAACACTGGAGAAGAGAAGGTTGATTTTATGGAATGATCCATGAACTTTGAGTCTCGATTTAGATCCTTTCAGAGAGCTGTAGACAGTAAATAAGGGCTTTAATTCTATATTTAAGTGAAGAGGGATCAAGGGGATGTGATTTCTCTTCTTGCTGATACTCAGTATCAGCAGTTTGTAAGTATATCTTCTACTAACTACACTGTGCAGAGGAAGGCCTCAGGTCACCTCACACGCTGCAGGAGTCTCTGTGTGCTGATTGGCTGCTCGATCTGTGCTGGCCCCGCCCACCGCTCATGTGATCAGTCCACACCTGAGCTCCAATTTAGCCAGACGCTCAGAGACGTCAGTCTGCCGCAAACTGCTGTTAAAACGCGCATAAAGAGTGCAGTGGGATGAGTTCCTGTCAGTCGGAAGATTCTGGCGTTTCTTCTGAAAGATGAAGTTCTTCCTCCTTCACACGGTGAGTTGTGCTGTCCTCCAGATCACCACCGGCTGCTCACCGTTCAGGAGACAGACCGGGTTTCTGGCGCTCCTTCAGGAAAACGCGTTTCCTCAAAATCAGTAAATGAGAACCTGTTGTTGGTTTAGGCCGTTTAAAGCTCTCGATGTGGAAGTGGATGTCTGAGCAGGGTCTGAATTAAGTTTAGCAGCAGGTCTGACCCCGGTCAGCGGGTCTGGAGGTGAACAGGACAGTTTTTGGTGTCTCTAAACGGAATGTCGCGCTTGTGTGTCAGAGTCCATGTAGCTGTCTGAAAGAGGTGCCAGATTCCTGAAGGCTTCACAGACTATCACTAACCCATTCACCGAAGCTCCGAGTCCAGCCAACACCCGGCTGCTGGGTCCATGTCTGCTCAGTAAATTAAAACAGAACAGTGTCCCTGCTCTGTGTAGGAATGTGCTCATGTCATTTCTCTCTGACGGTGTCTGCTTATGTGAGTAATATTTAACTCCGTGAACTGTGTTCAGGGTGGTGTGATTCCGGTTGTTCCAAAAAAAAAAAACCTGCTGGGTTTTATCTCCTGAATGAATGAATGTATGGCTGAATGACGGAGGAAGCAACACTTAACCCTGTAAGACCCAAATGTAGAGAAGAAAACTTAAAAACTGAATATATATGTATTAAAATTTGTGCTCATATATATATATATATATATATATATATATATGTGTGTGTGTGTGTGTGAGCACAAATTTTAAAAATAGAAATAATAGATAAAAAATAAATATATACATATAGATAAACCCAAAAATAAAGGAAGAAAAATATGTATTAGCCTAAATATAGAAGAAAAAAATAACCAAAAAATACACTTGCACATATATAAACAATAATGAAAAAATTGAAGTGATGTGTTTTTGAACAGGGGGTTTTACAGAGATAGAAGAACTTAAATTCATGTTTTCTGTTCCTGTCATCAGCTGATTTGAAGCAAACATTCAGGACATGGGGGTTAAACAATGTTCCATTATTTAAATAAGTGTGTGTGTGTGTGTGTGTGTGTGTGGGGACATGTCTCCACGTGTGATCTCCTGTGTGTGTGTGCTGTTGGGACATGCTGTGTGGACTGTAATCTGTTATTTCCTTATTTGGTGCTTCCTCCCACCTGAGCAGGTATTGACTGTATTTGGTAATATTTGTGCATCCAGTGACACTGTTTAGTGTGAGTTTAGAACTTCACCATCTGACCAGAATACTTCCTCCATGGTGTGTAACCACCTGAACATGGACTCTGACCGTCTGAAGGAAATCCCCTCACCTCATCAGCTCGGTGTTTGTCTCAAGTGTTTCTTTCAATAATGAGGCACGGCCTTGTGGATTGTTGCGTTATCTAAATCATATTGCCATTAAACAAAGAAGCCTTCATCTTTTCTATTCTTCAGAGTGTTATAAGTGTTCCTTTGAACAGCAGCAGTTTCCTGAGCTGAGCCAAACAGTTTACATAGGATTTGTTGCTGGTTGTCACTTCAACAAATAAAAGGTTTCAGATGAAGAAGCTCAGTGTCTGCTACGTTAATAGAACATTAACTTCTAAATAATGAAAGCTGTTCTACACTGATGTGCAAAAGTTTGGGCTCACTGACAAATGTCCTTATTTTTAAAAGAAAATCTTTTTTTTTTCAGTGAAGATGGCATTAAATAATTAAACAATAACTTTTTGAACTTGAGCAACTTTAATTCATTTAGAGCAACTTTAGCTAATGTAGAGCAACTTTAACTCACTTTAGAGTGACTTTAATTCATTTAGAAAAATTTTGATTCATTTAGAGCAACTTTAAATAATGTGGAGCAACTTTAGCTAATACAGAGCAACTTTAACTACTTTAGAGCAACTTTAATAAATATAGAGCAACCTTAACTCATTTTAGAGTAACTTTATCTTCTAATATCAACTTTATCTAAAATAGAGCAACTTTAATTCGTATAAACTACCGTTCAGAAATGTGGGATCACTTAGAAATGTCTTTATTGTTGAAAGAAAAGCATTTTTTTTTTCAATGAAGATAACACTAAATGAATGATAAATCCAGTGTAGACATAGTTAATGTGGTAAATGACTATTGTAGCTGTAAACGTCTGGTTTTTAATGGAATATCTCCATAGGGGTACAGAGGAACATTTCCAGCAACCATCACTCCTGTGTTCTAATGCTACATTGTGTTAGCTAATGGTGCTGAAAGGCTCATTGATGGTTAGAAAACCCTTGAGCAGTTATGTTAGCGCATGGATAAAAGTGGAAAACATGGAATTGTCTGGATGAGCCCAGATTTCTGAACAGTAGTGTATCCAGGTGGTATTAAGCTCATATTCTCTCACTTTCCAAATTGTGTTCTCCAGAAATACTGATCCCAGCTGGACAAAGGTGTCAAATCACAACATCTGTCAAAGCAACAGCAATCTGGTTATTTTATTTTTTACTTATTGTTCTGCCCTCATTCAAATGCAGAGACTCAGAATTATAACAGAGCATCAATCCCATTTTAGAATCAGGAAGCAGACATCTATTTGTTCTGCCTAAATAATGCACCTAGAGATGCAACTGATGATTATTTTTATTGTCAGTTAGTCTGCCAATATTTTCTTGTGTAATCAATCATCTGATCTATAAAGTTCCCGATATTTGTTTATAGCTTATAAAGCAGAAAAAACAGCACATTTTATTTGCAAGAGCAGAAGTTCACATATTTAATTGTCTTGTTTCTTCAGTCTAGAATCACTGAAGAATCTCAAAACTGGCAGCAGCTCAGTTCTCCAGGAATTAGACACAGCCCTAGACTAAAAACATGTGTCGTATTTTACATTTTTGTTCTTCAGCTGGATCAATCTCCAAAGGTTTCAGATGCACAAATGTTCATTAAACCGCTTGACAAAGAAAGAACACTTTCAGGTCAGCTGGAGACTCAGACAGTACTGCTGCTGCTTCTCATGTAGCCAGGAGCTCCGCTGTCTAAGGCAAATTTCCTGAATGGGACGATCCATCTGTGACTGCCCTCCTCTGTTCTCCAGCAGGTTCTTTTTCTATCAGTCTGGTTCTCCAGACCCACGGGGGCAGATCCACGGTCTGGTCTTGGTCTGGAGGACAGCAGGACGCAGCGGGACGTCTCCTGCAGAGAACACCTGGAGTACAAGGATGGAAACATCTGCTGTTTAAACTGTCCAGCTGGTAAGACACACGGAGCCACACTTTATCTGCTCCGCTGAGACCGAAGCTCTGATCCGCCCCAGATCCACATGAAGCCCTCTGAGTGTTTATTTAGAGCAGGAGAGTCAAACTCATCTTACCCAGGTTCCACATTCAGCCTAATTTAATCTCAGACGGACCCACCAGTAAAATCCCAGCATGATGCCTTGTGCATAAGCAACAACCCAAAATGTTTCCATTGTTTTAGTGCAAAAAAGAACATTCTGAAATCATTCATATTTAAGGAATTCTCTTTTCCAAAACATCATGAACAACCTGAAATTTCTTCAGAAAATAAGTTCAATTTCAAAAACATTCAGCCTCAGTTTATCATTTCCAGATCCCAAAAGCACCAAACATCCATTCTCAGGTATCTGGAACTACTTTATGTTTAAAACAAAGTCAGACAAAATATTATAAAAACAAGATGCAAATGAGACAAAACACAACAAATAAATGGAAACACAAAATGACAAACAAGACAGAAAACACAAACGAGACGAGAAGGAAACTACACCGACAAAAACATGAGACAAACGAGAAAAGTTAGTCAAAAAGATATTACAAATACAAGACACAAAAGAACAATAAACAATCTAGTATTTTACTTTATGATCAAACAACGTGTCATGGTCTAGAAATGATTCTAAATTTATAGTTTTACTAATTTACAATCTGCAGTTAATGTCTTCTCTGTAATTTTTACACTTTGAGGACCGGATTGGACCCTCTGGAGGACCACTTTTGGCCCACGGGCCTCATGTTGGACACCCTGCTTTAGAGTGACATGTTTAGCTGAAGGATCAGTGAAGTCGGTGTCTAAGGAGTCTGTGTGTGTTTCCTGTGTGTGTGTTAGGTACGTATGTGAAATCTCCGTGCACCGCAGCAGGAATGAAGGGGAAGTGTGAGGAGTGTGACTACGGGACGTTCATCGAGCACGCCAACGGCCTCAAACAGTGCTTCAAGTGCACACGGTGCCGCTCAGGTGACTCTGTTTGACAGCTTTCCACTGCAGAAGAAAATCAGTATTCAACCTTTTCATGGTGCTCAGAGCATAAATTCAGACTGAACAAGGTCGTCTTCATGTTTGTTTCTCAGATCAGGAAGTGGTACGGCCGTGTACACACACTCAGGACACAGAATGCCAGTGCAGACCTGGGAGGTTCTGTCATCCTGACCAGGCATGTGAAGTCTGCAAGAAGTGTTCAAGGTGAGTGTATGCAAGCCCACCTGAGGACCCGTCATTCATTCTGAGGGAGTGGTGGGAGACGGCTCCTGTTTTAGACCGTTTCTGACGGCCTCGCTCACTGGAATTCATTCATGCTTTTCATTAGTCTCTTTCCTGCCTCTAAACTAGGTGTGAAAAGGATGAAGAACTGGTGAGGAACTGCACTCCTACCAGCAACACAGAGTGCAAGAAAACCCAGCACAAACCCAGCTCTGCTTTAGGTACAGAACTCTGAAACCTGTGGATGAGCTGCATGTTTCAGCCTTAAATGCAGTGTGAAGCTGCAGCAGGCTGCACGTTAAAGCAGAGACGGTCCTGTAGGGAGAGTCACTTAAACTGTAAACGCTTCCCACTGATAATCATGTTTTCTGTGTAACATGGAGCTGATGGCTGACCGTCATGTTTGTCTTATTTTCCACTAGGAGCTTGGGGGATTGTGCTCATCGTCCTGTCTGTTGCTGTGTTAGTGTTCGGCACGTTATTTGCTGTATACATCTGGAGACGTAGAAGAGCAGGTAGGTGGAAATGACAAACTAAACCCAGCATCTTGTCAAATGCACAAAGGCTCAGAAAATACATTCCAGAGCTTTATTACCAGTAATGTAGAAATGGAAAGAAGTGTCAGGAAGTGTGATCAACATTTAAAGCAATCTCTTTAAGATTTCTGCGTTTATCTGTAACTGTAGGTTGCACATTAAGACCTGATAACGGATGTGGTTTTATTAAAGGATATGATGGTAGAACACAACACTTGGAGCTGCTGTGTGACTTAAGAGGCTCACATTCAGAGACTTGAGTCCAGAGACCCTGGGTCATAGCTGCTCACCTTCCAGGATGAATCCAGCCTCGTCTCCTTTACCAGCTCCATAGATGACAGACTGAGGAATACAGGAAGTTCGTGCTGCCGCTCTGACCACAGCCCAGATCGTAGATGTGTTCACTGCTTCTGATTTCTGTTTGAGGACCAGTGACCCTCATGTTGACCCTCAGCTAGCTAAACACCCTGCAGCTGTACACACACTGAATCTGAACTACATAGCAGCTAGTCTTTGTTTGTTCATGGATTTATTGTCTACCTGAATAATTCCCAAACCTAGAAATATCTGTGAGTACATATGATGAAGTAAAGTCATCCCAACTTTCAGTTTAAACTGAGGACTGTTTAGCATTAATGACCTGAAAAATGACTTTCACTTCTAATTAATGCATCAAAGTATTTCAGCTCAGTTCTGTTTTAAACACTGCAGCAGGACTGAAGCACCTAAAACCACAGCATTTTCTATTACGAGGCTTCATATCTGCAGTAAAACGCCTCTCGTGTGCTTGTTGCTGCTTTGACAGGTGTTTGTTTCATGTGGTGCAGGACTTCCATCGTGTTATTTGTTTTTTTGTACCAGTAATGGATGCTCTCAGGTGATACTGAATCACCTGACGTTGTTTTTTGCTTCCAGAGCTGGTGCGTCTTCATACATCCTTGAAGCTCCAGCTGTCATTAGATGAGGCTTACAGGACTAGCATGGTTTAGCTCAACAAACAAGAGTTTTCCACACACTTTCCCTTTAAAATATGTCCTTTATTATCTACCACTGGTTCTGATTAGAGCAGAAACAAGCTCTGCATGGAGATGAAGAGGTGGTGGTGGTTCATCGGGTTTGTTTCTGACACACATGGCATCGCTCCTCACGTTTACTGGCATGCTGCCTGTTTCATAGAAGTATGGGCACAAAGCTGCTGAACTGGATGGACTAGTGGCATGTATGACGTGAAGCGTGAGTGGATGAGCTCACAGCAGCAGGTGGAGGCAGTAAACTACAGACAAAGCAGACAGAGGTGTGTTTGCCTGTAATTATCAGGGAGGCTCACATTGACCTGTTAAAGTGCAGTCTGTCTGGGCGTGTGTCGCCGTCACTCACCTAGAAGGTTTCCTGCTGTTGGTAAAGGTAATGCCAAGCGTTCCCACCTGGACTGAGATGTGGAACGATGCCTATCCCAGAAGCTGCTGCCCAGATGGGCACCGTGTTGGTCAGGTTTGCTTCTGACTGACTCTGCTGATGAACATTGGAGCTCACAAACATGACTCATTAGATCACACAGAATGGCTGCTCGTACGGATACAGTAGGTACAGAAAGTATTCAGACCCCTTGAAATGTTTCACTCTGTGTCATTGCAGCCATTTGCCAAAATCAAAAAAGTTCATTTTATTTCTCATTAATGTACACTCGGCACCCCAACTTGGCAGAAAAAAACAGAAATGTAGATTTTTTTTTGCAAATGTATTTAAAAATAAAAACTGAAATATCACATGGTCAGAAGTATTCAGACCCTGTGCTCAGTATTGAGTAGAAGCTCCTTTTCAGCTCGTACAGCCATGAGTCTTCTTGGGAATGACACAACAAGTTTTTCACACCTGGATTTGGGGATCCTCTGCCATTCTTCTTGCAGATCCTCTCCAGTTCTGTCAGGTTGGATGGTGAACGTTGGTGGACAGACATTCTGAGGTCTCTCCAGAGATGCTCAATTGGGTTTAGGTCAGGGCTCTGGCTGGGCCAGTCAAGAACGGTCACAGAGTTGTTGTGAAGCCACTCCTTTGTTATTTTAGCTGTGTGCTTAGGGTCATTGTCCTGTTGAAAGGTGAACCTTCGGCCCAGTCTGAGGTCCTGAGCACTCTGGAAGAGGTTTTCCTCCAGGATATCTCTGTACTTGGCCGCATTCATCCTTCCTTCAATTGCAACCAGTCGTCCTGTCCCTGCAGCTGAAAAACACCCCCCCACAACATGATGCTCCCACCACCATGTTTCACTGTAGGGATTGTATTGGGCAGGTGATGAGCAGTGCCTGCTTTTCTCCACACATACCGCTTAGAATTAACACCAAAAAGTTCAATCTTGGTCTCATCAGACCAGAGAATCTTATTTCTCATAGTCTGGGAGTCCTTCATGTGTTTTTTGGCAAACTCTATGCTTTCATGTGTCTTTCACTGAGGAGAGGCTTCCGTCGGACCACTCTGCCATAAAGCCCCGACTGGTGGAGGGCTGCAGTGATAGTTGACTTTGTGGAACTTTCTCCTATCTCCCGACTGCATCTCTGGAGCTCAGCCACAGTGATCTTTGGCTTCTTCTTTACCTCTCTCACCAAGGCTCTTCTCCCACCATTGCTCAGTTTGGCTGGACGGCCAGGTCTAGGAAGAGTTGTGGTCGTCCCAAACTTCTTCCATTGGAGGATTATGGAGGCCACTGTGCTCTGAGGAACCTTGAGTGCTGCAGAAATTCTTTTGTGTCCTTGTCCAGATCTGTGCCTTGCCACAATTCTGTCTCTGAGCTCCTTGGGCAGTTCCTTCCACCTCATGATTCTCATTTGCTCTGACATGCACTGTGAGCTGTAAGGTCTTATATAGACAGGTGTGTGCCTTTCCTAATCAAGTCCAATCAGTTTAATTAAACACAGCTGGACTCCAATAAAGAAGCAGAACCATCTGGAGGAGGATCAGAAGAAATGGACAGCATGTGAGTCAAATATGAATGTCTCTGCAAAGGGTCTGAATACTTCTGATCATGTGATATTTCAGTTTTTATTTTTTAATAAATTTGCAAAAATTTCTACATTTGTTTTTTCTGTTAAGATGGGATGCTGAGTGTACATTAATGAGAAATAAAATGAACTTTTTTGATTTTGGCAAATGGCTGCAATGACACAGAGTGAAACATTTCAAGGGGTCTGAATACTTTCCGTACCCACTGTATATGATTAAAGTTGTATAATCCTCTGTTCACATCCTTTCTTTAGAATCTCAGAGACCTGATGGGATAAAAACTGATCCGGTGAGTTATTTATATTTCTGGCTTTACTTTAATGGAAGCTCATTGTGACTGATGGAAATTCATCAGTGACAGTAAGATGAATGCCTGCTTGTTGGATCTGAAGGACGTCTGTGTGTTTCAGCATTACACCGACATCCATCCCCCTGAGGAGAACAGGGACGGAGAAACCCAAAGGCCAAGCGGCACCAATCTGATCCTGTCCCGACCACTGGTGAGAGTCAAATCTCCAGCCGGTGTGGAGGATGAGCGTAAAATGCTGTGTGAAAGCCTCAGCAGCTCAGCCAGCAACTCCCAGCACAGTCTAACCGGCCTCACCTCCCCTGGCTTCGCTCCCCGAGCCAGCCCCGAGACCCTCCGGCAGCAAGACAGGAGGGTGAGGTCCTCATCTCCGCCCTGCTTCCGTCCTCATCTCCGTCCTGCTTTGCTTCCGTCCTCATCTCCGCCCTGCTTTGCTTCCGTCCTCATCTCCGCCCTGCTTTGCTTCCGTCCTCATCTCCGTCCTGCTTTGCTTCCGTCCTCATCTCCGCCCTGCTTTGCTTCCGTCCTCATCTCCGTCCTGCTTTGCTTCCGTCCTCATCTCCGTCCTGCTTTGCTTCCGTCCTCATCTCCGCCCTGCTTTGCTTCCGTCCTCATCTCCGCCCTGCTTTGCTTCCGTCCTCATCTCCGCCCTGCTTTGCTTCCGTCCTCATCTCCGCCCTGCTTTGCTTCCGTCCTCATCTCCGCCCTGCTTTGCTTCCGTCCTCATCTCCGCCCTGCTTTGCTTCCGTCCTCATCTCCGTCCTGCTTTGCTTCCGTCCTCATCTCCGCCCTGCTTTGCTTCCGTCCTCATCTCCGTCCTGCTTTGCTTCCGTCCTCATCTCCGTCCTGCTTTGCTTCCGTCCTCATCTCCGCCCTGCTTTGCTTCCGTCCTCATCTCCGCCCTGCTTTGCTTCCGTCCTCATCTCCGCCCTGCTTTGCTTCCGTCCTCATCTCCGCCCTGCTTTGCTTCCGTCCTCATCTCCGCCCTGCTTTGCTTCCGTCCTCATCTCCGTCCTGCTTTGCTTCCGTCCTCATCTCCGCCCTGCTTTGCTTCCGTCCTCATCTCCGCCCTGCTTTGCTTCCGTCCTCATCTCCGCCCTGCTTTGCTTCCGTCTTCATCTCCGTCCTGCTTTGCTTCCGTCCTCCTCTCCGCCCTGCTTTGCTTCCGTCCTCCTCTCCGCCCTGCTTTGCTTCCGTCCTCCTCTCCGCCCTGCTTTGCTTCCGTCCTCCTCTCCGCCCTGCTTTGCTTCCGTCCTCCTCTCCGCCCTGCTTTGCTTCCGTCCTCCTCTCCGCCCTGCTTTGCTTCCGTCCTCCTCTCCGCCCTGCTTTGCTTCCGTCCTCCTCTCCGCCCTGCTTTGCTTCCGTCCTCCTCTCCGCCCTGCTTTGCTTCCGTCCTCATCTCCGCCCTGCTTTGCTTCCGTCTTCATCTCCACCCTGCTTCCATCCTTCCAGTCCTGTTGCTCTTACTCTCAGCTGCTTCTTCCTTGTTTGTTCTGCTGAGGAACGCTTTGCTTCCTGAACTCCTCAGCTGTGTGATTCCACTCATCTGACTGGTCCTGTTCTCCACTTTTCTCCCGTTGGTCTTACATGAAGTGCAGGGATTATGTTCTGTACAGCTGCCTTGGTAAAACACCTCCAGAGCATTTTTATACTACACCAGGATCAAATTTCATTTCTGAACATTTCTCAGGGGTTCAGATTTGCAGCAGCATGGGTTCTCGTGCTGTAGTTCTGGACCTGTCCCCGAGACTCTGATGATTTAGTCGTAGATCT
The DNA here is from genome assembly GCF_021347895.1 of Acanthochromis polyacanthus. Taxonomy (NCBI): domain Eukaryota; kingdom Metazoa; phylum Chordata; class Actinopteri; family Pomacentridae; genus Acanthochromis; species Acanthochromis polyacanthus. Next base: position 42,521,240 of record NC_067119.1, read on the forward strand.
GTTACCTCTAAACAGAGTCATGTCCTCAGCACTAAACAGGTCTGGTAGAAGTCAGACACTCAGCTGCAGAAAATGATGCATTGTCTGTTTGATTTAGATTATTAATCAGTGTCAACCTAACTGTGGCTGGTTGTGTGGTCAGAGCTGTGATGATATTAATGGAAACAGAAGTTATTTCCGCTACTGCAGCTGGATAACACAGAATGCTGCTTATCACAGCTGGAATATCACATGTTACTTCCGTCCACACACAACGAACATGCATCGCTGCACTTTGAGAAATCCATCTGTCAAACCAACTTCAGCTCACTGCCCAGCCAAGAGAAGACATTTACACAACTAGCAATGTAAAGAGTCTAATATGCTTGTTTTTTCTTTTTGTGATTTAGGAAGAAGAGCAGTTTCCCAAGCTTGTTCCTGTGAATGGTAAAGTGTTTTTATTTCCACCTGACTGAGTCCATCCATCCAGCTCTTCTAAATATTCACAGTAACTGTTAGACTACAAAGATGACCAGATTGAACTGAAAGTCTTGGTTTGCAGGTGAAGAGTCTCTGAGGAAGTGCTTTGAGTACTTTGAAGACGTAGACGTGGACCAACACAAGAGGTTCTTCCGTAACCTCGGGATTAACGACAACGTGATCAAAAGCAAAGAGCACCTCCTTTATGAGGACAGGATTCATGAGCTGCTGAACATCTGGATAGAGAGAGTGGGCAGAGAAGCCAGCTTAAACGATCTGCTGAGAGTTTTGCTGGACATGAGTCAGAGGCGAACAGCTGAGAAGGTCAAGGAGAACGCTATTCATCATGGTCATTACTTTTGCGAGTGTTAATGAGGGTGGAGTCGTTGGAGTCCTTTTGAAAACATGTTGTCTGATGAATAACTGGAGGTTCTGGTTGTTGAAGGCTACTGGTTAGAGTAGCGCTGCCCATGAAGACCATCTAAAGTGCTCTTTGGGCATGAAAACCAGCACATGTGGTTTCCATGCATCCTGTTTGGGTTTCTTTTCATCAGCACCTCACAATGCTACCACACATGGTGGTCTTTGGTTAGAGGCTGTTCTGCCAAAGAAAAGAGTTTTCATGAGAGGAACCACTAGTAGGGCTGTCTCATGAAGAAGGTCCTCAAACCCTCTTCTATGTCCTGTACCAGCTGGAGGACAGCTGAGGACTATATGAGTAGTTGATCTATTCTGCCCTGAAAAAGCCCCTCCTACACCCAGACAGTGTTTGTGCTGCTGTTCCAGTAGGGTGGTGTTGCTGTACAGCTAAGATGGAGAAACGGGCTGCTGTTAAGTCTGATTTGCTTGATTACATCCTTCTTCTCTCACGCTCCAGAATGACAGCTTCACTGTCTTCTGTGTGGAACTGATTCGTTCTTTTGAGCTACTTGGAGAGCTGTGGAATAGTGTTTGCTCTACCTGATGTACAGAAGAAGATTTTTACTTTTCACTCTGGATCCCTACACAGGATCATTGTTTCAGTGACTGTTTTCAGACCATACTGACAACCATGTTCCTTCAGATATATTTATTCAAATTGAACTCAGGAATTAACGCCTTAATGGTCGCACTGATTACCAAGCATCCAGGCGTGAATATTTATCAAAGGGATCAGTATGATAAGTCTATGAAGTTATATCAGAGAGCTAACAGTAATTTATTTAAATCAGGTGTTGTCTGCCTGACTTTTGTTTCCATGTTGGTCTGCGTGTTCTCCTGAGCTCAGCCTGATCAACAGAGATGTAGATTTTTTTTTTTTTAGCTGTATATTTATTGTTTTAATCTCCTGGGTGCATTCTAATTCTAGTTTCTTGTTACACTTCTGTCAGAATGTGATCATAGCAGCCACACCTTGGAGATGAACCAACCACACACTTCTCTGCTTCACAAATGGATTAACACGATGTTACATAGTGCCTGTTTTTAAACCTTTCTTTAACATGTTTTATCTTTTGCTTTCTGTCTAGTCCAGGTGCTGTAATGTTTGCCAGGCTGTCGCTTTATTTTGGTCGTTTTTCTCAGCAGAAGCTAAAATACAGTAGACCATAATAATCCACCCTGTGTGAACTTGCATATGCCAATAAAACCAAACACTGCATTCATGTTTTGTTTTTCTTCCTGTTTTTCAGTGGCATTACCCCAGTATGTATCGGTACTGGAGCAGGAGTAAAGTATATGTGGAAAACTTTGTGTACTGATGTGAAATTCCTTGAATATGGTTTAATTTCGCTGAAGTTCGGTCTGTCTGTGTACCAGACCACACTCTTCTTGCTGGACTATGAACCACAACAGACAAAAATGTAGGAATTGCTGAAGTCCTTTTTATGTGTTGGATGTTCCTGATTAACCGTCCTGTTGTCCTCATTTACAGGCACCAAAAATATGGTTTCCTTGTCTGAAAAAAATTCCCCCAATTTCTGAAAATTTGCAAAACCTTCAAGAAGAAAATTAAAACCATTCCTTAAAAATGTTATGTAAAAAAATTGGCAAGAAAATATTTGGTTTGTTTTGAGTAAAAATCATTTTAAAAAATCCTAAAACTATCTAAAGTGATTACATATTTATCAGTGAAGCTTCTAATATTTTCTTATTGATTTTTTTTTTCCACCAAAAAATGTTCAAAGATTTCCCGAAAATATATATTTTTCTCCACATTTTCAAACTTTAAAGCATGTTTTTACTTAAAAAACTTTAACACGGAGGTTAATCATAGGACATATTCTAATAGTCTGAGATACTGGATGTGAAAAACTGGATAAAAAGTAAAAATCTTGAAATATTCAATGTTTAGTGAAAACAGCCCACTGAACGGTATTTAAATGTGTTGCATGTACCTGTAGGTGGAGCAGATAAACTCCATTATGTATTTGGAAAAACAAGTGCACTATGCCCTTATGCCATTTTTCCTGTGTGTTACATGAAATATACCAAATACATCAAGAAAAGTGCCGTCAAAGCTAGTTTACTTAAACTTCACATACAAGCACACACACTAAATATTGTACACAACATCATATGGCAATAAACAACCCAAATGTAACAAGAAGTTTTACCAAACTTGGACCGCCCGGCGACAACGATGACCCTTGTGACCTTGAAAATGAGGTAACGGTCACCAAATGCAAACTTGACCTGTGTCTTATTATGGTACATCTGTGTACCAAATATGGTGAGGCTACATCAATATTTTATCGAGTTATCGCACGGAAACCAAATTGTTACAAACGAGCAAGCAAGACCATGCAGGTGAAAACAATACCTTCCGGAAAACGCAGTTTTGCCGGGCGGTAATAAAACTGAGTCCCTAAAAACAGTGGGTGATCACTTTTATCCGTTTAAAAAAAATCCATCACAACTAAACAAATTCAAAACAATGGACAGTTTTTTCTGGAATTATTTTTGAAACCGTTTTGGATCCTTACCCCAGACCAAAACCCTCTTATATCTGATAAGAGCCTAACCTGTGTACAGCCTCTTCAACTGTGGCTGTTGCACAACACACAATACCAAGGGGTATTTTTGTATTACTAATAACATAATAATAAAAAACATAAATATTCCTTAAAATTCAGATTTTTAATTTAGCAACAAACCAAGCAGGAGCCCATTGATGGCTCCAGTGACTTTGGTGACTGTACAGTGTGTAAGGTGAAAGTAGAGGTGGCAAAGGCCAAACAAGGGGCTTATGATGACTTGTATGCTAGGTTGGACAGTAAGGAGGGAGAGACTGATCTGTACAGGTTGGCAAGGCAGAGAGACAGAGATGGGAAGGACGTGCAGCAGGTTAGGGTGATAAAGGATAAGGATGGAAGTGTGTTGACAGGTGCCAATAGTGTGATGGGAAGATGGAAAGAGTACTTTGAAGAGTTGATGAAAGAGGAAAATGAGAGAGAAAGAAGAGTAGAAGAGGTGACTGTTGTGGAGCAGGAAGTAGCAAAGATTAGTAAGGATGAAGTGAGGAGGGCATTGAAGAGGATGAAGAGTGGAAAGGCACTTGGTCCTGATGATATACCTGTGGAGGTATGGAAGTGTCTCAGAGAGGTAGCAGTAGAGTTTCTGACTGGGTTGTTCAACAGGATCTTAGATAGTGAGAAGATGCCCGAGGAATGGAGGAGACGTGTGCTGGTGCCCATCTTTAAGAACAAGGGAGATGTGCAGAGTTGTGGCAACTACAGAGGAATAAAGCTGATGAGCCACACGATGAAGCTATGGGAAAGAGTAGCTGAAGCTAGACTAAGGGCAGAGGTGAACATCTGTGAGCAGCAGTATGGTTTCATGCCAAGAAAGAGTACAACAGATGCAATATTTGCTTTGAGGATGTTGATAGAGAAGTACAGAGAAGGTCAGAAGGAGCTGCATTGTGTCTTTGTAGATCTGGAGAAAGCTTCTGACAGGGTGCCCAGAGAGGAACTGGGGTTTTGTATGAGGAAGTCTGGAGTGGCAGAGAAGTATGTTAGAGTGGTGCAGGACATGTATGAGGACTGTAAGACAGTGGTGAGGTGTGCTGTAGGAGTAACAGAGGAGTTCAAGGTGGAGGTGGGAGTACATCAGGGATCAGCTCTGAGCCCCTTCTTGTTTGCTATGGTGATGGACAGGATGACAGACGAGGTTAGACAGGAGTCTCCATGGACTATGATGTTTGCAGATGACATTGTGATCTGTAGTGAGAGCAGGGAGCAGGTGGAGGAGAAGCTAGAGGCGTGGAGGTTTGCCCTGGAAAGGAGAGGAATGAAGGTTAGCCGCAGCAAGACGGAGTATCTGTGTGTGAATGAGAGGGACCCAAGTGGAAGAGTGAGGTTACAGGGAGAAGAGATCAAGAAGGTGGAGGATTTTAAGTACTTAGGGTCAACAGTCCAGAGCAATGGAGAGTGTGGAAAAGAGGTGAAGAAGCGTGTACAGGCAGGCTGGAACGGCTGGAGAAAAGTGTCAGGTGTGATGTGTGATAGAAGAGTTTCAGCTAAAATGAAAGGAAAGGTTTACAAAACTGTGGTGAGACCAGCCATGTTGTTTGGTCTGGAGACAGTGTCCCTGAGGGAAAGACAGGAGGCAGAGCTGGAGGTAGCAGAACTGAAGATGCTGAGGTTCTCTTTGGGAGTGACCAGGATGGATAGGATCAGGAATGAGGACATCAGAGGGACAGCACATGTTAGAGGCTTTGGAGATAAAGTCAGAGAGGCCAGACTGAGATGGTTCAGACATGTCCAGAGGAGAGAGAGTGAATATATTGGTAGAAGGATGCTGAGTTTCCCACTGCCAAGCAGGAGGCCTAGAGGAAGACCAAAGAGGAGGTTTATGGATGTGGTTAAAGAGGACATGAAGGTAGTTGGTGTGAGAGAAGAGGATGCAGCAGACAGGGTTAGATGGAGGCAATTGATTCACTGTGGCGACCCCTGAAGGGAAAAGCCAAAAGGAAAAGACAGTGTGTAAGAGTGAAGTTACAGAATTTTAATACTCATAAAATAATAATAAAAAACATAAAAAATCTTTAAAATTCTGATTTTTAATTTAGCAACAAACAAACAGTTAGCTATTGATGGCTCCAGTGATCTTGGTGGCTCTACAGTGTATCAGAGTGAAGTTATTGAATATTTGAGTCTCTTTTCGCTGTTGCAGCGGTTTTGCTATTTGCAGACGGTCTCTGTTCACTCGGTGCACCGCCAGCTGCTCATTGACGTCAATGTTATTCCTGCAGCTTGGAAGACAGCGACTTTTGATAAAACTGGCCTTGTAGCAAGGGCTAAAGACATTCTTATTTAAGTTTTAACGTGTTTCTGATTTGTTTATTTCAATGTTTTTGTAGCACTGAGATTTTATATGTAAAGTACATTATAAAGGTATTATTATCATTATTATTATTATTATTGGCACATTGTCTGGCTTACAACGATTTGAAAGAGGCATCGTTTATGTTTTGACAATGTATATCTCAGGAGTTATTGATGCTGGAAGTCCGAATCTGTGAATATCTTTCCAACTTTACCCAACTTGGTGTCTCGTGGGATCAGTCAGCAGAGTGGGCTTCTTTCTTTGAGAACTGTTCACGTCTGTACAAACTCCATGACAACCCATCAGACTCCTTCCTGCCATGCTAAACATTCTACAGAACTGCTGCACCGAGTTTCTTTAATTTGCTTTAGGAGTTGTTTAGCAGCTGGAGAGGAGAACACACCCAGAACCCAAACTAAAGACGCCTCTGTTCAGCTCCTTCAGCCCTGATGGTGATCAGCAGGTGGACATGGAGCGTCCCGCTGAGCTAGCACACATTAGCGACTCATGTAGATAGCTGAGGATGGGTGACTGCTCCTCTCCAGTGTACGTTTCCTACCTCTCACTGGTGCTGTAGCCAAAGCTAAACTGGCAAACATAAGCTCCCATCCCAGCATTAATCCGTCCTCACGGGCTGCTCTGACTTCCCTCGCCATCATGTCAGCAGTTTGCCGCCTCATTTTCTCCTTCATTCTTCATTCAGCCAGCCGAGCGGCTCGCTGTTCATTTCCTCTCACGACGACTGTCCGGTTCTCACATTAGCATTATGGATGCTGATGGGTCTGCCGTGTCCGTGGGTTCACATCCCGACACTCAGAGCCTTTAATAGAGGTGTCACAGAAACATTCAGCTAAACGATACCTCTGCTGGAACAAATCAGCTTTCTGACTCTCATGCATCAAACTAATGCCGGCTGAGAACATTATTAAGCATTCTGTCGCTGCCGGTAAATTACCGCTCAGGAAAGGTGATTTGAAGGTAGGTATCTATTACAGTCCCCAGAGCTGGGCTGCTCACTGACCACATTATATTTTATTACATCAAATACAAATGTGTTTGACTTTGAAAAATAAGTCTGGAGCTGCAGCAGAGAAAGTGTTCTTCAAGTAGAAAAGGCACGAGTGTCTAACAAGAACCTGTTGACACATCAACCAGCTTTTGAATGTAAGTAGAGTCATTAAGAAACCATTTTCCTGCTTGACTTATTGAGGTATACTGCAGTAGTTAAGTACAACGCACGTGATTCATTACTTCTGCTCTGAGCTGATGTGAAGAGCTGTAGAACTGATACCTGAAAAGTCACAGCCCTCCAAACATTTCACACTAATTAAAAACTTACCTCAAAATCAAATGCAGCTTTGAAAGCATCAGTTCACACTACACACACTTCAGATGTAAATCTGATCCATGAAATCAAAGATGCAACAAGGATCAAAGCTGCTCTGCTGGAATAAACCACGTCTTCACATTTTAATTATTCACTTGATGTTTTGTCTTTAGTCAGCAGGCAGCTGTGTAAGAATGCTGATGCTTGATGGTACAGTTTTGTTTGTTTACTGTAATATCACAGTAATTTAGGTTAAAACTAAGTGATTTCATGAGCAATCAGGACACAGGATGTAAAGGATCCTTCCATCTGACTTCTGTTCCCTGCTGTGGATCTACAGCCATGCAGAGATTCACACATTAGACCTGTATTCTTGTCGCATTATGCCACGCTGTCAGCTGCATTCAAGGTAAATATGTAATTTAAGTTTTCATGAACACTGTTCTGCTCATTTGACAGATGATCAGATGCAGCTGTAGGCTACAGATGATGCCGCTGTGCTTCACGTCATGCTTGATTAACGTCGCTGTAGAAACAAGGAGGTCTCATTCTGCTGGCTGTCTCCTCTCCTCCCATCTCCTCCTTCCCTCCTCACTTCTCATGTAGGACTAAGACTGGAGTGAAGGAGAGGATCCACCATGAAGAGTCGACCTCCACCAACCAGTAAAGTTCCAGTTTTCACCCAGACTGTCCAGACGTAACCACCGACAACGTAGACATGAAGAGTCATCATCTGAGTGATGTACTGGAACCAGTGCATGGATCCAGAAGTGTGTTCTGTGGGGTCTCAGTTCATCCTCGAGTCCAAATGAATGTCTGTCCCAAATATGAAGGATTTCCTACATTTACCAGAAAGGAGAGCTGACATACAAACAGGGGTGTTTAAATGTGTGTTCTACTTTTTAGATGCTTGTTTTCAGTCTGACAGAAGGTAAATACTCACACTGGAACAGCTGCTACTATCACTAAGGGTTTTAGGGGTTTCAAACAGGACAACTTTTGAGTTCAAAGCTTTTTTTTCTGTTTCATCTTTGTTAAATAGTGGTGGTGGAATAACCTCCTCTATGGCCTAGAATCTGTACATGCACATAACAGAAATGACAGACACAATATTCCCTTTAAGTAATATATTTTATTATGAGTAAGCATAAAATCAAGAGGGTCATTATTAATTCATAAAGCCTAACAACATCTATTATTATTATTATTATTATTTGTGATGGCTACCCCAGCCACACCCAGTCCTCACACAGACTGTCACTCAGCCACCAGGCCTCAACCAAAGCAGACTGGGGAAGGGGAAAGTTTGGGGTTGAGTTTCCTTAATAAATTGCGTTGATTTACTTATAAATTTATGGGATTTTTGTTAATGTGAATCATTGGCTTACTGAACGTTAAATTCCCCGTTTAGTTAGGTCCTGTCTAGTGGTTTGTCCTTGTCAGTCTCCCCCATCCTTATGTGTGTTGGACTGATCAACCAACTTAAGTGTTCCAGGTGTGTCTTGTTTGTCAGGTCAATTGTTTTTTGTCTTGGTTTGGTTTAGTTCTGTTTGGGGGAATTTTGATTCAGTTAATTAACATTATTTAGACCTCTTTTATGGGCCCAATTTTATGTTATTTTTGAACCTTTTTGTCGGCTACAATAAAAAGCCTTAAACTTTATGATTCTTTTGTCCTTTGTCCTGCCCTCGGTCCCTTACATATGGTGGCAGTGGTGGGATCGATCTGGTCAAGGACAGATTAGTATTTTTTGCATTTTTTTCAATTTTCTTGACTATTTCCTGGCTGCATTTTGGGAAAAAATGTCAAGCAATGGCGAAGAAACAAAAACTGAAGAAGGAATTGAGGAACAAGAGGAGGATTAAAAAAATGAAGACGAGCAGCTGATGGAACCAGGTGGGGCAGAGGCTGTGTGCAGGGAGCCCACAGTGGCAGATCTAGCAGGAATATTACAAGCTTTAATGGGGCAACAGGCAAGACAGGACAGGAAACGGGAAGAGGAGCAGGTGCAGCAAGAGCAGAGATTCAGTGCTTTACAACAGCAACTTAAGGACCTTCACAGAGAAGTAAAAGCCCGTACACCTTCACCCCCAACGCTTGGGCGTGTAAACCTGGATGACTCACTGAATCGGACCTGTTCTCCCTCAGAGCCGGAGGACTCCACTACAAGCCACATGCTCACAGGTCAGTCTCGATTGCCGCATGAACCCAGATTAGAAAAGTTGACTGATGAAGATGATATTGACCACTACCTTATAACATTTGAAAGAATTGCAGCAGTTTGTAGATGGCCCAAAAGGGATTGGGTTTTTCGCCTTATTCCTTTGCTGACTGGAAAGGCCCGTGCTGCTTATGTTCACATGGATATGGATGAGGCTCTTGAATACGAAAAAGTTAAACTTGCTATTTTACAAAAATATGATATTAATGCTGAAACTTACAGACAAAGGTTTCGTTCTCTCGAGGTAGCCCCTGGAGAGAGCCCTAAAGAACTCTATTTAAGGCTTAAAGAGTTATATGGCAAGTGGATAAGTCCTAAAGGCAAAACAGTCAATGGAATCAGTGAAATCATAATCATGGAGCAGTATCTAAAAATGGTGTCGCCTGAGCTGCAGGTTTGGATCAAGGAGCATGACCCTAAAACAGCTACCGAGGCTGCCACTCTGGCAGAAGTTTTTGTGGCCGCCCGGAAGAAAACCCAGCCATGGATGAAGACCGCATGGAAGGCTGGCAGGGAGGCTCAAAAACCACCTCCACTGCACCACCAGAGGTCAGCTCACAGTCCTGCAAAGATTCCTGTAAAAGAAGGTCAGTACCAAATGACAAACTCAAATCAAGTGTCAAAACCAGCTAAAATACCTACCTGTTGTCTGTGTAGACAAGAAGGACATACTAAGCCCGTCTGTTGGACACTGGTAGCACCCAGACCCTTGTGCACAGGAAATATGTCCCAACCAACGAGACACTATTCGTATTTGTTGTGCACGGTGATGAAAAGCCATATCCTATTGCTGATCTGTATATTGAAATTCAAGGACAATCATATCTAATTAGTGTGGGGGGTGGCTGACAACTTACCATTTCCAGTGGTGTTGGGGGATGATTTGCCCATTCTTTATGATTTGATAAAACCAGTAAAGAACTGTAATGTTGTAACAAGGGCCCAGGCTAAACTCAAATGTGACCACTCACCTACACTCAGTGCTTTACCTTTTTTTGATGCAGAGCTGGAAGCTAAACCCAGGAAGTCTAGAAAGCCCTGCAGTCAGAAAAGGCAAGAGAAGTTCCAGCACACTGTGGTGACATCCCAGAATGAGTCTGCCCTAAATCTGCCCCTAGAGTTTAAATTGCCCACCAATTTAAGTGAACTGCAACAAAATGACCCCACTCTGTCTAAATTGCTGCTAAAGGCTGAGAAAAGGGATGCAGAGGCAGTTGTTGAGCTATCTGGGAGTCAAGAGGAATATTTTTTCTAAAATGGTGCTCTATATCGTCAGCAAGGACAATGTACCCAGCTGGTGATGCCTCAAACAGCTTGAGATTTAATACTCACATTGGGCCATTCTATTCCCTGGGCTGGCCACCTAGGGAAACATAAGACTCTAGCACGTATCAGACGTCATTTCTATTGGCCTGGTTTACACTCAGCTGTTTCACAGTTTTGTAGAAGTTGCCCAGAATGCCAGCAAACTGCAATAAGGGGTCCAACTAAAGCTCCTCTCCAGCCTCTCCCCACTATTTCAACCCCCTTTGAACGTCTCGGAATGGATGTGGTAGGCCCTGTGGAAAGAAGCAGAACGGGCAATCATTTTATGCTGGTGATAACAGATTATGCCACAAAATGTCCTGAAGTCTTCCCTTTAAGAAATGTCAAGGCAAAAACTGTGGCTTTTTCACTGGTTCAGTTATTCTCCAGGGTGGATTTCCCCTGTGAAATTGTAACTGATCAAGGAAGTAACTTCATGTCTGGACTCTTAAAGCAGGTCTACAAGTTGCTGGGCATCCGAAGTGTGAGAACGACGCCATTTCATCCCGAAGCTGATGGTTTGACAGAGCGCTTCAACCAAACACTTAAACAGATGCGTGATCCCACCACTGCCACCATATGTAAGGGACCGAGGGCAGGACAAAGGACAAAAGAATCATAAAGTTTAAGGCTTTTTATTGTAGCCGACAAAAAGGTTCAAAAATAACATAAAATTGGGCCCATAAAAGAGGTCTAAATAATGTTAATTAACTGAATCAAAATTCCCCCAAACAGAACTAAACCAGACCAAGACAAAAAACAATTGACCTGACAAACAAGACACACCTGGAACACTTAAGTTGGTTGATCAGTCCAACACACATAAGGATGGGGGAGACTGACAAGGACAAACCACTAGACAGGACCTAACTAAACGGGGAATTTAACGTTCAGTAAACCAGTGATTCACATCAACAAAAATCCCATAAATTTATAAGTAAATCAACGCAATTTATTAAGGAACCCCAAACTTTCCCCTTCCCCAGTCTGCTTTGGTTGAGGCCTGGGTGGAGTCCAGCCTGGTGGCTGAGTGACAGCCTGTGTGAGGACTGGGTGTGGCTGGGGGAGCCATCACATTATTTATGTGCATTACTGTTCAAAAGTTTGGGCTCACTTAGAAATGTCCTTACTTTTGAAAGAAAATCTGTTTTTTTTTCAATGAAAACAGCATTAAATGAATGATAAATCCAGTGTAGACATAGTTAATGTGGTAAATGACTATTGTAGCTGTAAACAGCTGATTTTTAATGGAATATCTCCATAGGGGTACAGAGGCCAGCATGGGAAGAAAAGCACAGAAATATGTTCAAATTTACATGTTAATGATTTGTTTATTTGTAAACCAAATGGGGGAAAAAAAAAAAAAAAAACTATGGACGACAGTTCTGAAGCTTTGGATCTTGTATTCGGCCTTCTTAGTCTTGTGAAAGCAGAAGTGAGGAGTGGACCTGACTGAAGAAGTAGACCCGTCCTAAAACACACGCTGCTTTGTTTTCCATTTTCCTCTGAAAGGGACCATGACTGACAAAATGGACACCATGCTGGGACCATTAACTCGTTAGGACAACGATTACTGAGGCAGCAGATCAAGTGAAAAGAAGAGTCCATTATCAGAGACTTCTATACAATCACACTTTGCTTTGACGTCAGAGGAGTCGCCCCCTGCTGGATGTCAGACAGAATGCAGGTCACTTGATTTTTCAGACTTGGAGGCTGTGTCCATCTTAGGATGTTTGTTAGTAATGATGTCACTCACTAAGCTGTTTCCCACAGTAAATAAATAAATTAATAAAGTATTACCAATCATAATAATGATTAAAAACTCTAGTATTTGCGTTTTTGCTGCTGTTTTTATAAATCTGCCCCTATGAGACTCCTGGTTCTGAAAACCGAGTCCTGCTGGAGACCCTGCAGGGTTCCTTTGGTAATAAACACTCAGAGATTTACAACTTGTTGCCTACAGAGCTCAGGTACAAGCATGAGATGGATGAAGCCCAAAAATATGTTTGATCCTTGACAGGAAATGAAGCAGAGAGAAAACACAAAGATGAAGGCGCACACAGAGAAAGCAGGACTTTTGATGACTGACTCACTTTAAATTTGTGTTCCCACAGACACAATTACCTTCAATTAAAAGAACTCCATGAGAAACGCCTGAGCTGCTGCTGCTAAGCTCAGTGTGAAACTCGTTTGTCACAATGAAACGATACAAATCTGAACATATATGTTTGCCACTGGAATTTTTGGTTTTCATATTTCTGAAAGCAATCAGCACAGTCACAATGACAAATAACTGCAGCTATCGATCTGCTTATTATAATCCTCAAAGTATCTGAGTGTTGTGGTTCAGTTTAATTCTGAATGAAAGTTTACGTTCCACCACAGTACAACTGAAACGAATTACATTTGTTTCAGTAATCATGTTGATCATTTCATGCTAACATGCCACATAATGAGAATCAGGGGTGTTTACTACAGAGCACCTTTGACACAGTAAGGTTTTCTTTATGTCACATCAACAAAAGATAAAACCTGAATCAGAGATCATGGCTTTGACAACAGCAGCTGTCAGCTTTCTTAGCTAACCTGGCTTTCTTCGTCAGGGTCTATGTTCCCATTAAACAGGACGTCATTCATTCCACCTGCTTCAGTCAAGAGGTACAAGTTATTATCTGGATAAGATGTAGGAATATAAACTTGTATAATCATAACACGAGAGAGAAATGCATAATTAGTGGTGAGTTACGGCTCAGCTCACTCTGAAAGCAGCAGCACTTTTTAACATGACACAAAAGGTCTGACAAATCAAAGTGAAAACTAGAAAAGCCCTCAGAGATCAGTCCTCCTCCAAGGCTGCTCATTCCCCCACATGTCAGAAATGCAGCTTTAGTTTATTAGGTATCGATGATCAGAAATCACAGCACCATCTAATACAGATGAACCCACAAACACAATGACCTGCTCTGAGTACAGGCGTGTGTTCTGCATGTGTACCTTATGTACGGATACTAAATCATGTGACCTAAACATGTAGTGGGGGGCGGGAATTGATGGGACTCAGAAACAGCCCCACAGTTTAATCAGCTGTTCCTTGGATCATTTCTGATGGATAAGTCCTGATAAGTCCTCAGAGGTGGATCTGTAGTAGGATCACAATCAGCTGATGTAGTGTTCACTGGTTGTCATGGTTACAGTGACGCTGTGCTGCTATCTGGCAATGATACAGAAATCTTTAACTAATCCATGGATCCAGACTATAAGCTGCATCACTGCCAGAATCTGATCACTTGGTCCTTGAGTCATTTCTGACCTTCACTGATAATTTCATCTAAATCCATTAGTCTGTTTTAGAGTGATGTTGCTGACAGACAGACAGACAGACATACACCAATCGTCACATAACTCCACTGCATTCCTTTGTGGAGCAGTAATATTATGGATTGGATATTCTCTCTGATTAATGGATTTTCTAGTTCAAACCCAGTTTTCCTTAGTTGCTGTCCACTGTGTAAACGGACTTGGCTGCTGAAAACATATTCATGCTTGTTCTGCATCACCAGCTGAATGCATGTAGGTCACCATGGCAACGCACCACATACCATTTTCCTACTGTAACTGCAGGGCTTATTCCCTCACATCTGTATCACTGAAGGAGAATCATCAGGAGAAGAAATGATGACAGGGTGGAGCTCATTACTGCTGATTTAACTCCCAAACTCTGAACCTCCTCTGGAGCAGGATGGCTGTGCAGCATCAGTTACCATGGTGATCCAGCAGGTTTACATACTGGAAGCTCTGGCTTTACCTGCTAACATTCATCTAGTTTAGTTCAGCCCTCAGTGACACTACCAGGAGCATCCGGTGGGATTCCCTCACATGGTCAGACGATCAGGACATCAGGATAAGGCGTTAACATTTTTAATCAGACTGTTTCTTCTGTGGAAAGTACTTTAAATTCACACTATAAGAGCAGATTCTGTGGGTTTCTACAAATCAAGATGAGAAAGTTAAACCAAGCAGTCATTTTGTAACTTTGAAGCTGCTGCAGTCAGTTTGTTCTCACTGACAGTGGATCAGATGTGTGATGACAAACTGACAGAATTCCATTTCTTCAGTCGTCTCAGCTCTGGGGAGGCTTCACTGTTTTAGTGTTCTGCTCCCTGTGACCTGAGCGAGTCTCACAGCTCTCATCTGTATGTTTTCTGCTGTAAATTCTACTGTCCACTGTCTGACCAGCACCACATCTCCAACAGGAACACTTCATGGAGCATTTAGCAGATGAACTGTGTGCCGTATAGACAGGCTGGAGGCACAGTGAATGTCACACTGAATGAAGAATGCTAATTACAGCTGATTGCTTTTTGTTTAATGAACCACTTTTAGCTATATTAACTGTATCTGATGATCATGTGTTAGAGCCTTTTATAGCATGTGGCATTGATCCTAAGTGACCAAAAACGTCCTCATGCAGCTTTAAAAGGGTTTCATCAAGCCTTTATTGTGAATCTGACTCAGTTTGTGCCTCTTTTAGCATCTCCTGTTTTTGTAATGTGACTCTAGCTTCCTGATTATTGGTCAGACCCCAAAGAGCCCAGCTGCCACTCCACAGACTTCATGATAGCGGTGCCATTGGCTCCCTGCAGCTGCAGGCAGACGTCCAGGATCTCCGGTGGGAGTGACTGTGAACCAGAGGGCCTCTGGGATCACACTGACATCCAGTGGTCATATCACTGTTGGTTCTTTTGAGTTAAGCTCTCCAGCTGTTCCCATCGCTGCAACACAGAACCAGTAAGACCTCAGAGCTCAGTGGGCTGCCTTCAGTTTAAAAGGACGTTTTAATAAGCATTGTGCCTACATATATGCCAGGAGAATGAATTATCCAGCACAACACACATGTGAGTGCTGATTCAGAGGAGAGCTGCTGCTTCTGTGTGATTCTGGATGAATAGGGCCTGATTTCAATGATCATCACTCCATTCAGACCAAGAACGAAGGAGATAAAGCAGCTTGCCAGTTTTCAGACCAAGAGCTCTGTTAATCAGTGATGAGAAGGGAATAAGAAGGCTTTCAGTCGTACAGTTTGTGGCCCTCAGGGATCCTTCATTGAGCTTAAAAGACAATAGAAGAGAGATGGAGGTGTAAAATGTGAAGCTATAGGAGAGAGTAAAATATACTGCCGTGTTCTTTAATCTGAATTTGTTATATTGATGTAAAACTCTGCAGAGAATAAATTGTAGGAGGTAGAAAGGTCACAGTGACAGCACTGGGGATGACTCTCTCAGAATGAGTGGGGGGGTAGAGGACAGGAGGGGTTCAGCTTTCTCCACGCTGTAGATCAGAGTCACACATCCAAGCCCGACTCCTCACTCTGCTTCAGGACAGAACCGTTCATTCCACTTATTACACGGCATAATAACCCAAATGTCAGCATAGGTGGGAGTCCCGCTGGGGATCGTATATTCGGTGCTCTCTGGGAGGACGGTGAGCTTTCTGCTGCTGTGAGAGTCACAAGGTCAGACTGGAGAGACAAAACCAGCTGATCTGAATATGGAAACGTCTCCAAAATACAGATATGAGTCATCTGAAGAGACTCAAAACCACATGATGATGGAAAATTAAACGTTTTACAGTCCAACTATCTGAACTCTTACTGAGACTTTCACTTCGTTTCCATTTAACTCTTCATGGTTCTGCTCATAAACGCTTCACTCAAAGTTTCATTCCATATATTCAGACTTTCATTATGTAGATTCAGAATTCTATTCTATTCTAACCCTTTTCCATAAATTATTGATGGATAATTTCCAGTTTAATACATATTGTGCAATATTTATATAATAAATAATACATGTAAGATATACACATAGGTATGCACACACACACACACACACACACACACACACACACACACACACACACACACACACACACACACACACACACACACACACATTAAATGGATTCTATCCATCCATTCTCTATACACCGCTTTATCCTCACTCGGGTCATGGGGGTGCTGGAGTCTATCCCAGCTGACTGAGGGGACACCCTGGACAGGTCACCAGTCTGTCACAGGGCTACATATACAGACACACAATCACAGGGAGAACATGATAACTCCATGCAGAAAGATCTCAGGCCGGGGTTTGAACCGGGATCTTCTTGCTGCAAGGCAAAAGTGCTAACCACTACACACTGTGCAGCCCTAAATGGATTCTAATTTAATGAAAACAGTTTCCTGTTTTATTTTTGACTACTTCCTGATCTCCTATTGGCTGTTAGGAAAGCTGTTCAGAGACCAGATACTGGACCTGGAGTCTTTGTCTGCTGTAGTTAACAGAACAGCAGGTGAAGGGCAGAATCCTTCTGTTTATCTTCTCTGTATGAGGATGGACTAAAGGGAATATAAATGATATTTCTGCTAAAATGAAACATGACATTACTGATGTCTGTTGTTAAACACGGTGTAGACCAGTAGAGGATGGCATTAGCACTGGTGTCTGTGCAGCCGTCCACCGATGTTACCTCAGAGCTCAGGTGAGCAGCGTGGTCCAGGTACACTGAGATGCTGAGAATGGTTATGCTGAGGTGGAACTGAGAGAATCCCCTGAAAACATCCCTTCAAAGAGTCAGAGAGACTTTGATAACAGAAGGCAGGAACATGCTCCCACTGAGACCATTGCTGGAGGTCCTAGCTAACACTAACCTGCTGCATGAAGGACATCAGGGTGTTTCTGACTCACCTGGTACTGGGCTCATGGTTGAAACCAAACTGTGGTTACAGCAGATGCTAAGCACTTGATTTATGCACACTCCTTTCCAGCAAAATGCACTTAAATTTGAGGCATTTATTGGAAAGTACGTCGTGATCTTGATTGCCCTGAAGCCTGCACCATCTGCTGGAAGAAAAGCCTGAGCAGCACAAACAGGGCTGTGTCTGCGTGTGCACGTTATTTTGTGGCTGTGCAGCAGAACACGGCAGGATTATCCAGTATGCATACCTGTACGCTGGACTACAATGATGAATGGTGTCTGCACTGGAGCAGAGAACCTGAGGAGTCATATGATGTTCTATGGAGCAGAGAGCTGCTTCTGACTGCTCTGCTCACTTCACTGGTTAAAAAATAAGTAATCCAGTCAGAGAAAGAGCACTTTACAAACCATTCAGGATGATAAATATGCCCCATATGCGCTCCCAAACCAGTGGAATGTCATTTAGTAGTGAACAACATCATAGTCAGATAACAAAGCAACCAAATGTAGAATTTAAGGTACATTTGCAAAATCAAACATGTTTATGCACACAAGAACTTCAGGGGCCCCAAGTCTCCAAATTCAGTGCAGCTACTAGTTTGTGGTGATTTAATGATGTGAAAATGTGTTTGGTAATGTTGTAGGAGCCACTGGATCACACTGATGGGACCGGAACCAGAACCTTCACGTGCACACGCCTCATTCCTTAAATGTCATGTAAATGAGAACGCTGCTGTTGGTGGTTGGTGTGGAGGATTAGAGAAACCTAGTGGCCCAGACACCATCTTAAATGTTTAACTGGTACATGTTTAGCTGTTATAACAGACTGTAGATCAGCAGAGCAGGTCTGCTTCACATCAATGCATGTTTACAATCAAGTCCCACTTTGTCATATTCAGAGAAAATGAAAAAGTTAGCAGTGGAAAGTGTTGCCTCTGCAGTTCAAATGATAACACGGCTCTAAAATACAGTCAGGAGAGGAGAGGAGTCTGAATACTGGCATGCTGCGTTCATGTACAGATGTACAGGGACCAGGTTACTGCAGAACTAATCTGTATTTACTGGATGTCCCTGAGTAACTCTAGTACTGACGATATGTGTTTCTAGATGCACTGAATCTCACACAGTCCAGTGGAGGGACTTCACTGTTTTGGTTTAACTAACTTACATGACGCTTTTCATCGAAAATGTAATGTTTCTTTAGCAAGCTGCCAGAAATGTAGACCAACATCCCTCCATCATCCATCCTCCATCCATACACTGCTTAATCCTCATTATGGGGGTGGAGTCTATCCCAGCTGACTGAGGGTGAAGGCAGGGTTCACCTGGACAGGTAACAGTCTGTCACAGGGCTACACATAGAGACAAACAATCACACTCACATTCACACCTACAGACAGTTTAGAATCACCAGTTAACCTCAGCATGTTTGTGGACTGTGGGAGGAAGCTGGAGAACCTGGAGAAAAGCCACACATGTACAGGAGAACATGGAGACTCCATGCAGGAAGATCCCAGGAAGGAAGGGACACGAACCGGGATCTTCTAGCTGTGAGGTGACAGAACTAACCACTATAGCACTCTGCAGCTCCACCAGCAAATCAGCAAAGTGGTGAATGTTTCTATTCAAAATTGATGCTGAAGTTCCAAATAGATCTATAATGGCAATCCAGAAATGGGGTTTATGGAATCTTTGTGTTTAAAATTGGGTCCATTTTACATTCTTCACTTTGTACTTTGTTATATGTGACATCAAATTTCTCCCCAAAATTCAATGAAACATTGATGATTTTGTTCTTTCATTTGTCATTCTGTAGCATCTACTTCGGACAGATGATTCCTGAAATAGAGCAGCCACACCAGAAAAGTTTGTTTCTGCTTTTTGATGCCAAAAACAGCACTGTCAGTATTTAGGTCTGCTTGTTGTGTGACAGCAGCCTGTCAGAGAGCAGACTGTGGACAGCAGATAGATGCTGGCTGATGCTGCCTCCAGGTGGAGCTCAAAGACTACACATCAGGTCAGCTGCAGGCCTTTTCCTTCCATAGGGGTCCTTCTTTCCTATGTTTTCATTCATGTGTCATGGTGACCACAGCGACCACACAGCATGTAGGACATGTACAGAGCTGAACAAATGATTTAGACCCCCACACAGTGTAAGCTGCTTTGCACTTTGTTCTATTCTTATTTATTCTTGTACTGCCTTTATACTTTTTCTTTCGGAGCTGCCTGTAATGGTGAACTTTCCCCACTGCGGGATCAATAAAGTTAATCTTGTCTTAAATTCTTCACTCCTGTTCAACATGGTGAAGCGTCAGAACTCACTGAGAAAGACCGAGTCAGAATTAAAGCCCTTCATGATGCTGGATGGTCTTTGACACATAAAGTGTTCAGTGTGGTCAGTATGCCTTGGACTGGATTACAGAGACTGGTGTTTAGAAAACACACCAAGGAACAGGCTGAAAATGAAGCTAACTGAAGCAGATGTGAGGAACCTTAAGATCTGAAGTACTAGAGACAGAAGGAAGACCACTGCTGATGTTCAGGTGGAGATTAATGCTTCTAGATCAGAATCTGAAAAGTCTCCAGAATGAAGGAGCAAGACTTAAAGGGAAGAACAGCTGCAAAGAAGACATTGTTGAGGCTTCAAACATCCAAAAACGCCTAAAATATGCTGCAAACACTGCACTGTAGATGACTGGAAGAAGGTTCTCTGGATGGACGAGTCCAAGTTTGAACTCTTCAGTCAGCACCTTTATGTCCACTGAAAAGCTGGAGAATGTTTTGATGATGATGGATTACACCCACCCAGATTCTAGTATGGTATGGGGTTCCTTTTGTGGAAACAGCATGGGCAGGGTAGTTAAAACGGATGGTATCACAAACAAGAAGGTCGACCACAACATCATGCATCATGGAATCCCTTCTGGATTGAACCTGATGGTCGTGTGTTCATACACCAAGAAGACAACGACCAGAAAACAGACTTCAGAGCTGAGCAGAAACTACTGGACCAAGAAGAATGAACCTGGAGTTCTGGAACTGATGGACTGGCAAAGTCTAAGTCTAGACTCCTACTGAACAGATCTGAGATTTAGTTAATTCAAAAACAAACAATTTTAATTTGTTTCATCCAAAGCAAATCTCTGAGAACAGCTAGAAACTTTTTGGAACTCAAAAACAAAAGAGATTTAAAGAGTTGAAAAGCTCATAAAAACAACGGCAGCAACAATACAGCTGTTATCAGAACCACAGGAAGTCATACAGAAGATTAAGATTTATATGTAATACATGTAAATAAGGACTGTTTAGTTGTTCCAGTTTGTGATTTACCTAATGAATAACAATGCAATGTTAAGTTTGAAGATAGATAGACGGATAGATACATTACTGATAATAATAAAAGGGCAGACACGGTGCTGAGTGCTGGACCAGCAGAAGTAATAAAACCACATTTCCCAGAAGGCCTTGCGCTACTACAAGGAAATGTTTCGGTAAATATCTCTTCCTGGTCTGAAAGCCTTCTACTTGTAAACAGCGGGTTGTTTTTAGGCATTTTACAGGTTCTTCGTACGTGTGGAGTGTTTGTAGATCAGGCAGAAAGCTGTAAGCTCCTTAAACATGTTAAATCCAGACCTTAATGTGAAGGACAGATACGTAACTTTTTATACAAGACTTAACGTAAAAAACAGGAGACTTAACTTGACCTTGCTGTAAAATATAACACGCACCTGTTTTAGCGCAAATTAAGACTCTAAGCGAATCTGTCTTTTGCATTCTTTAATTCGGTGTACATAAAAACACGCTTCGGGTGTCAGAGTTAGTTATCCGAGTAGTTTTACAAGTCAAATGGATGGGTGGGTGAGTTCAGTCACAGAGGAGTTGTGTTTTTGACAGGAACTTCTCTGTGTTGCTTCTGATTCCTCTTCTGCCACTTTGCATGTGATTTCCAGCGACTAGATGCAGCAGGGCTCTGACTGCCTCCCCCTCTCACACCTGGGCCCATGTGGAAGTGAGACCTTCCCTCTACCACAGAAACACGAAGTGACCTCCCCCAGAGCTGTGAGTCAGTCACACTTTAGCCAGAGGGTCATGAGACCAGCAGAAGCTCCTGCATGATGTAGAGTAGGAAGTGTTATCAGTGTGACAGCAGCTGTGGAGAAGGTAAGGAGCCTCATGGTATGCGATCATTATCAGACATCCAGCACATGAGGAACACTGAGAGGAACCAGCCCTCTCTGTGGCGTTTTATTAGAGCTTCTGCTGTTAAATTGTGCTTTCATGTTATTTTCTTCACAGTTTTGCAGTCATTTTATTTGTTGCTGTCAGTAAATTGAGTTGATATTTGTAAAGTGCAGCTTGAATCCAGATTTTGTACTCTTTAAAGCCTTCATTTTATCACAGCTTAGAGCTTCCTGGGCATTACCTGAACCTGTTAGACCAGAGGGTTCAACATGAGGCCCGTGGGCCAAAAGTGGTCCTCCAGAGGGTCCAATCCGGCCCTCAAAGTGGAAAAATGACAGAGTTTTATTTATTGAGAACTGCAGATTCTCAGTTAATAAAACTATAAATAATTTCTAGACCATGAAAAGTAGTTTGGATCTTAAAGTAAAATAGTAGATTGTTCTTTGTTCTTTTGTCGTTTTCTGTCTCATTTTTGTAATATTTTATCTGTTTTTTGTTGGTTTTTGTCTGACTTTTGTCGTTTGTCTAATTTTCTGTTGTTTTGTTTCTGGTTTTTGTCGTTTTGTGTTTCTTTTTTGTCTCGCTTGTGTTTTTTGTCTTGTTTTCGTCATTTTGTGTTTTGCTATATTTGTTGTTTTGTTTCTTGTTTTTGTCACTTTTTAAAAAACTTTTATGTCTCTTTATTTTGTTTTGTGGCGTTTGTCTCATTTTGTTGCTTTGTGTCTCATTTTTGTACTATTTTGTCTTGTTTTGTTGTTTTCTTGTCTGTTTTTGTCTGACTTTTGTGGTTCTGATCCTCCAGTAAATCCTCCATGGTTCAGCTCCAGGTGACTAAATGTTGTGTTCCTTTGTAGACACTCTGATCTGGAAGTTGTAATGAGGAAATGATAAACTGAGGATGAATGCTGATGAAACTGAACGTATTTTTCTTAATAAATTTCAGGTTGTTCATGATGTTTAGTAAAAAGATAATTCCTTAAATGTGAACATTTCTGCACTAAACCAAAGGAACCGTTAGGAGCTGTTTACAGGTTATTATGCTGTGGTTTTACTGGAGATCAGGCTGGGCTGAATGTTTAACCAGAACTAGACTGAGTCTGGCTCCTCTGTGTCAGATGATGATGTGTTCTTCTGCTGCTGTAGTCTGCAGGCGCCTCCAGGATGCGGCAGACCGTGATCTTCTACCTGAGCTTCCTGCTGGGCCTGGCTCTGAGCCTGGCCAGCCTGGTGTGTGTGTGTGTGTGGAGCGCACGGTGGAGGGGCGGGTTCGCCTGGGACGGCTCGGCTCTGCAGTTCAACTGGCACCCCGTCCTGATGGTGGCGGGTCTGGTGGTGCTGTACGGCAACGGTGACTGACCACATTCACACTTTCATTTCTGCTTCTCACTTCTGTTCTTCCTGCAGATGATCTGCTTTAATTTTGTCCCAGTCTGGGTTTGTAGAGAAGAAGCTGTCATTCTGGTACCGTCTGCACTGGTTGTTTATCATTTCTGCTCAAATCCCATCAAATGAAAGAAGATGTGTGAACGTGCTGGATAGTCTGGTCTGTTCATGTGGTTTCAGTCATCCAGTAAACAAAAGGAACCACACACTTCTGCTAGTTTGAGCAGATGATCTGATTCAAACTGAAGCGTTTTACTGCCTGAACTGACATGCTCATGTGTGAAACTGCAGTGAGTGAAGCTGTTTTTGGTCCTTAACGCATGGATGAGCTTTAGTTATAATATCATACTGGCTGTGGGTGGATGGAGGACAGCAGTTCTTATGTTTTATCATATTAGACAAGTTGAATCAGCTGTGACAGGGAATATCGTGGTGTAATGTTAAACTATAAATACTGTAAATGACCTGAAACATCCCGGCTGTTTGAGGAACCAAACGTCTGTCAGTGTTCCTGACAGTTAGTAGATCTGTCTGTGACCAGATAGACCGCCTCAACAAAAAGTATATTCCTAAAAAAGAACCATGGAAATGACACCGTTAATCAGATCCAGAAACCATAAAGCAGAATGAATGTGTGGATTTTCTGCTTTTTGAAGCTCCTTGCTCTACTTATGCTGATGTTATGAACCACACAGAGGAAAAAGTGAACTAAACTCAGACTTTAAATCATCAAAAGCACTTTTTTCTGCATGTCCTTTTTTAAAAGTATATTCATTTTAACACATATATCTATTCATTGATTCAGCTGTCAACCAATATTTATATTTACTTATTGTGTCAAATACTGCTATCTGCCAAACATGTGATTACCACAATTAATTAATTATAAGGCCTGTAATTAGTTGTATATTTATATACAGACACATGATGATCTCGTGTTTGATTTTACATAAAGAGAACGTTTGTATTTGATTGTACAGGAAGTCAGAGCCCAGTCTGAGGCAGTGGTTCCCAAACTGAGAGGCCAGTATTAAACTAGAACAGACAACATGTCACCACTTCCTCCCTCTGAAGCCAGACCGTTCTAGAAATGGGACCTCGTGTTATCTGTGATGATGGAGGATGGAGATGTGAGCACTCCTTAACGTTCACTCTGCCGTAGTGTGGACTGTCTGGGACTGTTCTGGATGCTCTGTGAATGCTGCTGATCAGAACTGTTTAACTAGACACAGCTGTAGCTAGAAACTGCTTTTTGGTTGAGCCGGTTTGCTCTAAAGTTGGTGATAACTTCTAAACAGCAGCCTTTTACATCCATGTCCAAACAGAACCCTGCTCTCCTCCTCCATCACGACAACATCGCTCCTCTTTAAAGTCTCATATAACTAATAAACAACAAAGTGATCAGAAAATGAACAGCTGAACAAACACAAACGTATGAGAAGTGTTTGATACGTCAGGTTTTTTAGTTTGAATTGTGTTCCACATGTTAACGTAGGCAGGAACAGGTTTATTATCTGTGCCGTGGTATTATTCAGACTTCTCTCTGAGGGAGTAACTCTGTGGCTCTTAAATGTGTTGGTGGTCATTCTAGACATTATTATCTAATAAGGTTTATCTGTCTGTGCTCACTGACTGAAGGCTGTGATGAATAACTGGCTCCTTCTTCTCCTGAATGTCGACTTTGACGTGTGGAGATGGAGTTAAAGATTTATTGTGTGGTGTTTGTGGTTCAGGAGGTCCACTAACTGACCTTTCTGCATGTTAGTGGGTCAGAGTTAGCACAGCGTCACAGAAAAGCTTAAAAAGAGCAAACCCAGGACTTTTATAGCTTCACACTGTTAATGTTTCATCTGTCATTCCTCCCATAAACCTGAGAAATAAAACCTTCCTGTAGTGTGTAAGTGACCATCAGGGCTGACTAGTGTGGCTCACATGTCTGTTCAGGCTGTACTCAGTGCTTTAGTCATGGTCACAGCTGGGACAGACAGCAGAAATGTTAGCTTTAGTTCCTGGTAGGAGTCAAACCACAGAGAGGAGTCCAGCGTTCCTCATAGTGCTGCTGCATGTTTAGTGAAGCTCTGAGTCTCCAGACCCACAGCAGACACCGTGGAGCTCAGTGATCCTCTCACAGTGGATGGATGATCGTGCTAATGCGTGTCTTCCCTCCAGGAGCTGTGTTGTACCGCGTCCCTCTGACCTGGGGGCAGAATAAACTGCCCTGGAAGCTCCTGCATGCAGCGCTGATGCTCCTGGCCCTGGTGCTGTCAGTAGTGGGTCTTTGTGCTGTGTTTGGTTTCCACAACGCCAAAGGCACCCCCAACCTGTACTCCTTACACAGCTGGATCGGAATCACAGCTACAGCTCTGTTTGCCATGCAGGTACACGACTTTAACTGCAGAAACACGGTGACGTTCTGCCGTCGGTCACGTGCACTGACTGTTCCCTGCTTGTGTCTCAGTGGGTGGCGGGTTTGGCTGTGTTCCTCCTGCCCTGGTCCCCCACATCCCTCCGTAAGCTGCTGAAGCCTGTCCATGTGTGGCTGGGAGGCAGCATCCTGTCGCTCAGCATCGCCGCCTGCATCTCTGGCATCAATGAGAAGCTCTTCTTTGTTCTGTGAGTGCCTCAATTCTTTCCTTTAAGGTCAAATGTTAATGCTGTTCTTGTTCAAATATCTTTTTCTTTCCACAGAAAAGGGAGCACTGAAGCTCAGACGTACGCCGCCCTCCCACCTGAAGCTCTCTTAGCTAATTCATTAGGAGCTCTGATTGTGGCCTTCGGCTTGGTGGTCTTCCTCATTCTGTCCAACCAGAAGTGGCAGAGACCAGACTCCAGGCCTGAGGAGCTGGCCTACACGGTGAGAAAACAGCCTGGTTCAAACGAGATGACAGATCAGCAGGTTTACTGTGATGGAACATTTAATAATAACTCCTGTCTACTTCATTTCACAGCCTTTGCTTCAAGAAGAAAATGAATGAAGGGAAACTGGAGAAGTGCTCACTGCATCGGGGTAAATGAGTCCAATCAACAAAATACAGACAGTCTGTTGTGATGTGGAAGAATCGCCTGTCTATTGTGGATGTACATATTTATTTGAAATTCTATTTAAAATTGCTTTATTTGCTGAAAGAATTAAAGAATATTTGTCTTGGAAGCTGTGTTATTTTCCTAGCAGTGAAGCTGTACCATAGACTGTGTGTCACATACAGATTTACTGATGGTTCTGCATTTCACAAGGATGTTTGGTAGAACAAAATCTGCCAATCAGTGGCTGAAATCCCATTTTACTATTCTGATAGACTTTAATGGAGTAAAACTTTAGTCAGTTTCCAGATCAGGAGTTGTGGTCAGGTCTGTATTTATCCTGTAAGGATTCAGAATCATCTGAGCAGCTAGCTGTGGTTCCCAGAGGAGACAACAGCCCCTGATCTTTCATAGAATGTTCTCCAAACGTTACCATGCTAGCATAAGTCAAACTAAGATGTCAGGCGTATTAGCTGCTAAACATCTCCAGGCTACATCGTTATTCTGGACATGTTAGCATGGTGATGTGAACATTGAGCTGGAAGCAGGGCTGCAGGTAAAGCTGATGACCGGCTTTGATTGGTCGTCAGGGTGTCTGTGGTTCACTCATTGTTTCCTAGTTTTCATCTCTGATCACATTATGCAGGTCAGGTGAGGTCACATGATGAGGTTCTGATTTCTCCTGAAGGCAGAGAATTAAGACATGAAAGTGAAGATTAAAAACAAATCTCCAACACAAACATGTTGGAGATAATGAGTTTATTGTCTCACGATGAGTGAAATGTTGGTTTTTAATTACAGTCCGTCTTTGATTAAATCTCTAAAACTTCATCACTGCCCATCAAAATCACAGGTTCCCGCTTTCTTTTTTCTTGAAAACTGTTGCTCTGCCCTAAAATAGATGAGACAGAACCAGACTGTGCAGATCTTTCTCCATCCAACCCTCCTGCTTGTTGCAGATGGAGCACAGCAGCTCAAACATGGTACAACTACACGACAGCAAGCTGTGACATTAGAGTACTTCAGTGGTACATGTGTGAACCATGAACTGATTCTAAAGGAGAGTAATGGTAGATGAAGTCCCACCCTGTAAGTGGACAGCATTGGTTCCTCAGGTTGTTGTACATGAAGATCTGTAGATCAGTGTGTAGGAGTCCACTTGCTGATGCCATCATGAAACTTTCAACAGCATGGACTTCAGAATTGTGCCGTAATGTTTAAAATTTTACATTTTCTCATCCCTCATGCTGCTGCATTCTACACAGCTGAAGAAAGAGACTTTCTGCTTTTACACTTGTTTCCCTCATCTGTCAGCTGCACTTTGGTTATTAAATGAAGTCCACATGAAACTATCTGTCAGGATGCCTCCATCACATTTGGATGCCATCTGTTTGAAGTGTTCTCTGTGAAACCATGGAAACGGTGTTCATCTTCCTAAAACTAATGAAACAAACTGTCTGTGTGTGGAAACTCTCATTTCTCTTACTCTGTGGTTTCTGCAGGAACTACTTTTCATTCATGCTCTCATATACTGAAGGGTTTTCTTTCCTGTGAGGTTGTCTGAGCTCAGACTTCTGTTGACTCCAACAGTGGTGCAGCTGGAAATCTCAGAGACTCCTGATAGTGTTTCTGTGGAATCTAAGTAATATAAAAACACCTTAACCATCTGACGAGGATGAACCCTGCTGGGATGGGCTCTACAGGATGGGTATAGATGATGATGAATAGATTCACCCAAACCCAAGCCAGAACATGAAAACAGAAAGAACAAACCAGTGTTTGCTGCTGCTGCTGCAGTGGATCTTAATAACAAACTGTTGATGAAATTCTGTGTTCATCAAAGCCACAAAACACAGAAGTAGAGACAGATCTGGAGGAAGTATGCAGGGAGTGTACATCCCAGCGCTCAACATAGATGCATGAGAGTGAAACCGGTGAAGAGCAGAATTTGTCTCGTTGCCAGATGTTCTGAACAGCTTGCAGTGAGCTGAAGACCTGCAGGACGTCACACAGCTAATGGTGATGGAAAGCAGCAGATCTGGTGCTCAGCTGGAACCAGGGTGACTCATAATGGGGCAATTCTGGAAATGCATTAGTTCAGCATTTTTTTAGCTGAGTTTGGTAAAATAACTGAGAACACTCTCATGTCTGTCCGTTAAATCTGAAGCTACAGCCAGAAGACAGCTTCCTTAGCATAAACACAGGAAACAGAGGAACCACTAACCACTAATAAAAATACGTCTAGCAGCATCTCTGACCATCACTGATTAACACTGTATGGACTATCTCCTGCTGTTTATTCTGTTCTCAAACTGGTGGTGGTGCAAGGTGTTGAAGGGTGCACTAACAAACAAACCCAAACAAATCGTGCATGTGGCTCATGCAACAGGAGCAGAGAGAGCCCAGACAGGCCACTGGAAGCCAGCATGTACCCCAGTGCTCCACCTCTCACTGATTTAGCAGAGTCAATCTCAGCACCTCGGGCAGAACAGATATCATTAGTTCCTCTGTTTAGACAAATACACAGGGCTGTCACACCACTTGTTCCTTTAATCACTGATGTATAAGGGGCTCATCATTACAGATATCTACCATTCATCTACACATATTCACAATAGGCCTGCACACATCTGCAGCTGAATTATGATCAGTTGTGAGTCCAATTTCAAATACACACCGTTAAATTCTAACGAGCCACAATTCTAGTTCAAGATATCTTTAAGTCCTCTCAAATCAGAGCATCTACAGGGTCCTGGAATTAGGTTTGAAGTGGTCAGGATGATGCTGACGTCTTCAACTGGAAATATGACTAATCTTTAATTAGAGTCGGAACTAGATTTCTGTAATGATATCAGAAGTTTCTGCACATGGAAGGTGGTTGTGTCTTGCTTTTCACACATACACTCACTGACCACTTTATTAGGTACACCTGTTCAGCTTCTGGTTAACACAAACAACTAATCAGCCAATCACAGGCTACAGTTCACACAGACTCACCAAACCTGGACAAAAATGCTGCTGGTCTGATGAGTCTCTGTTTCAGCTGCAACATTCAGATGGTCAGAATTAGGAGTAAACATGAAAGCATGGATCCATCCTGCCTTGGATCAACAGTTCAGCCTGGTGGAGGTGTAATGGTGTGGAGGATATCTTCTTAGTACCAACTGATCATGGTTTAAAGTTGAGTATTGCTGCTAAAAATCTCCATCCCATAATGACCACAGTGGACCATCTTCTGATGCTTCTTCCAGCAGGATAATGCTCCACGTCACAAAGCTCAGGTCATCTCAAACTGGTTTCTAGAACATCACAATGAGTTCTCTGTTCTCCAACGGCCTCCACAGTCACCAGATCTCCATCCAGTAGAACCTTTAGATGTGGTGGAACGGGAGATTCTCATCATGATGTTCAGCCGACAAATCAGCAGCAGCTGTGTGATGTTATCATGTCAGTATGGACCAAAACCTCTGAGGAACGTTTCCAACAGCTTGTTGAACATTTGACACCAAGAATGAAGGCAGTTCTGAAGGTAAAAGGGGTCCAACCTTTTACTAGCAAAGTGTACCTAATAAAGTGACCAGGGAGTCCAATATGCCACTGGAGCCATAACAGCTGGTTACAAGCCGTTTTACAGCAATGACAGAGCAGACTGAGACCAAAGTTCTCGTAGTGTTGTACCACGTGGCTTGAATGAATGATGCTCTTGTTTTATATGAGCTCCTCACTCAGACGTTCTACCTGTCTCACAGCGAACGTTACTTCAACCAACACTGTCCAAATGCTCTTCTGGACCGACATCCAATGGAGAGCTTCGCATGAGCCGCCTTAACAGATGGCAATGACATCTGTAACTATTCTTCTGACTGGTTAAACTGAGCAGCACATGTTGCTAAGTGTCATGTTAAATGGTCAGAAGGACGTTATGTTCTGTTATAGAGTAGATGTCACCAGTCACAGTGGAGCTACAGCTGGGCACAATGCAGAAGATGTCTGTCAGTTTAATTCCAGCTATTAAAGCTCCACTACTAAATGTTAAGACAGCTTTGTTGGAAAAGTTTCTCATGTTATAGCTTTTGAGTGTTTACATCACTGGCAGTAGAGAGTCCTGATCTGCTGCTTCTCATTCACTGCTGGAGCTTCATTTTGTCTTCATCAGCAATTCACACATACAGTGCCTTGTGAAAGTATTCGGCCCCCTTGAACTTTTCAACCTTTCGCCACATTTCAGGCTTCAAACATAAAGATATAAAATTGTAATTTTTGTCAAGAATCAACAACAAGTGGGACACAATCGTGAAGTGGAATGAAGTTTATTGGACATTTTAAACTTTTTTAACAAATAAAAACCTGAAAAGTGGGGCGTGCAATATTATTCGGCCCCCTTGCATTAATACTTTGTAGCGCCACCTTTTGCTGCAATTACAGCTGCAGGTCTCTTGGGGTATGTCTCTATCAGTTTTGCACATCGAGAGACTGAAATTCTTGCCCATTCTTCCTTGCAAAACAGCTGGAGCTCAGTGAGATTGGATGGAGAGCGTTTGTGAACAGCAGTCTTCAGCTCTGCCCACAGATTCTCCATTGGATTCAGGTCTGGACTTTGACTTGGCCATTCTAACACCTGGATACGTTTATTTGTGAACCATTCCATTGTAGATTTGGCTTTATGTTTTGGATCATTGTCCTGTTGGAAGATAAATCTCCGTCCCAGTCTCAGGTCTTTTGCAGACTCCAACAGGTTTTCTTCCAGAATGCTCCTGTATTTGGCTCCATTCATCTTCCCATCAATTTTAACCATCTTCCCTGTCCCTGCTGAAGAAAAGCAGGCCCAAACCATGAGGCTGCCACCACCATGTTTGACAGTGGGGATGGTGTGTTCAGGGTGATGAGCTGTGTTGCTTTTACGCCAAACATATGGTTTTGCATTGTGGCCAAAAAGTTGGATTTTGGTTTCATCTGACCAGAGCACCTTCTTCCACATGTTTGCTGTGTCTCCCAGGTGGCTTGTGGCAAACTTCAAACTAGACTTTTTATGGATATCTTTGAGAAATGGCTTTCTTCTTGCCACTCTTCCATAAAGGCCAGATTTGTGCAGTGTACGACTGATTGTTGTCCTATGGACAGACTCTCCCACCTCAGCTGTAGATCTCTGCAGTTCATCCAGAGTGATCATGGGCCTCTTGGCTGCATCTCTGATCAGTCTTCTCCTTGTTCCAGGTGAAAGTTTAGAGGGACGGCCGGGTCTTGGTAGATCTGCAGTGGTCTGATACTCCTTCCATTTCAATATGATTGCTTGCACAGTGCTCCTTGAGATGTTTAAAGCTTGGGAAATCTTTTTGTATCCAAATCCGGCTTTAAACTTCTCCACAACAGTATCTGGGACCTGCCTGGTGTGTTCCTTGGTCTTCATGATGCTCTCTGCACTTTAAACAGAACCCTGAGACTATCACAGAGCAGGTGCATTTATACGGAGACTTGATTACACACAGGTGGATTCTATTTATCATCATCAGTCATTTAGGACAACACTGGATCATTCAGAGATCCTCACTGAACTTCTGGAGTGAGTTTGCTGCACTGAAAGTAAAGGGGCCCAATAATATTGTACACCCCACTTTTCAGTTTTTTATTTGTTAAAAAAGTTTAAAATATCCAATAAATTTCGTTCCACTTCACGATTGTGTCCCAATTGTTGTTGATTCTTGACAAAAAATTAAATTTTATATCTTTATGTTTGAAGCCTGAAATGTGGCGAAAGGTTGAAAAGTTCAAGGGGGCCGAATACTTTCACAAGGAACTGTATATATAAACAGGCAGATTTGATCAGTGAGACCAGTGCAGAAGTAACTATGGTCTAATTCCAAACTCAAGGCTTCAAAACGAGGCTCCATGAACCAGTAGGGACATCATGGAGGTAATGTTCATCTTTTATTTAAAGTCTACACGTTCACATTCTGCTAAATACGTACAGCATCTTAGGCAGGCTGTCTGCTCATCCTCTTATCTAACCAAAGATCGAATATGTGTTTTCCCAAAATGTCAACTATAAGATGCAAACTGTCTCACTGTTCTCTTATATTTTCATTCCTCATTAAGATGACATGCAGGAAGAAGGTTTATTCCAGCCTGCACTGGGTAGAGCTTCTGTTCCAGGTGTCTGAAAACTGTGATAATAAAAGAAGTACACAGAATACCTGTGCAGGGGATCAGAAACAGCACTGCTAATCATTCTGATGATCCTATCTGTGATCATGATCAGTGACAATGAATGGTAAAAGTGTGATGGAGACCAGTATCATGTTCCCTTCAGGAAAATTGGGACAACCTGTGCTCAGTGACAACTCTGCTCCAGAGACTTAAAAGAGGAGAAGATGAAGTGAGTTCCTGCAGCACTGATCTCCATCAGTCACTGCTTGATGTGGCCTCTTTTCTCAGAATGAAAGGTCTGACAGCGCTGCAGTGGCAGTCAAAGGGAAACA
This sequence comes from Acanthochromis polyacanthus, assembly GCF_021347895.1. Lineage (NCBI taxonomy): Eukaryota > Metazoa > Chordata > Actinopteri > Pomacentridae > Acanthochromis > Acanthochromis polyacanthus. Next base: position 42,553,674 of record NC_067119.1, read on the forward strand.
ATGGAACAAATAAAACAATGATCAAAGACCACAAACACTGGAAGCTCCACTGCTATAGAAACCTGAGGAATCAAAGTCACACAATAAAAGCACAAATGAACCACAGCAACAGTCATGTGAGTTTGATTTCAGGACATTCTGAGCGGTCTCCGAATGAACAGTCTGGGTTGTGTTAGGAAGCAAAACGCTGGAAGTGTTCTGACACAACACTTTATATATGAAGTATAACATTAGCTGGCTGTGTTGTACGTGGCCGGAGTGTGCCACAAAGTTTTCCACATTAGTTGAAGAACATTTGTTTAGTTTTACACAAGGTGGCAGCAGAGTCCAGTCCAGGTCTGCTCCTGTGCTCTTAAAAAGTATGAAAAAATAAACTTTATGTTCCAATTTGATCCCAAAACCACCAAATGGCAGAAAAATATCCATCTACCACTCATGACAGTCTAAAACAAGAACCACAACTAAACAATAATGGTCAAAAATAAACAGGTAATAAATCAATGAACTCCAATCCATCTGTTTTCTGCTCATCTGTGTGCATCTCAATGCTAAACTGAGGCAGAACCCAAAAATGACCCAAAAATTCCAGCCAAAAGCACTTGAAAATCCAACAAACTAGAATTAATATGCCTTGTTGCTAATGAGAGGTAGAAATGCTGAATTTTAAGGATTAAAAAGATAACATTCCTGCTTTGCAGACTGAACTTTGTGGCCGCCTACAGTTAACTTTACCTGTTTTACACCATCCTGACTGAAAGTCCAGTGATTGGCTTCTTTAAACTTCCGCCCCAAATCTAAAATGGATCATTGTCATGTTTTTATTGGTTGCTGTGTTTTGACAAAAGAAAGAAATCTGTAATCCTATGAAGAAATTAATGTGAAAAAATCAGTTTTGTTATAACTCAGATGTTTCTAATATTTGTTTCAATATGAAATAGAACTGAAGGTTGCATCAATAAGTACTAGTGTAAAAGAAAAGAGACACAGCTCAATAACTGCTAACTTCTTTCAGTATTTTAATGACTAAAATATCTTACTATTGTTTTGTTCATTGGTAGCTGTGGCTTGTCAGAATATTGTCAACTAAAGCTGCAATAACTTCTTCTTTTTTTAAGATTAGCCATATGGAAGCTTCAGAAACAAGTTGTAAACACAACAAGATTTGATGTTGTCTCATAAGCTCTAAAATTTAGCCAATCATGATTAATGCAATGCTAACTCCAGTATGAATCTGCTTTTATCTTGTGCATTATCTGTATCTGGAATGATGCTCTGAGAGCGTTCAGAGTAAAGCAGTGGGCTGTACAGCAGAGAAAAGAGCTGAAACTGTCTGTAAATATCCATGAAGTCATAATTCTCTCACTAGTATTTTAACTTTTCATTTAACACAACGTTATCATGAAACTGTTGATTTACATTCAGATATTGTATTGTAATAATAGATAACCTGTCTTAGAAAAGATCATATTTTACTTAGCTGAGATATTGTTATAAATACGAATGCTGTTGATAAAATGTTATTTTTTATGTTTGGTTAGTATAGCAACCTAAAAGTTTTGCTTTCCTGCAAACTAACATTAGCTTAAGTTTGTCCTACAAGTTTAACCACTGACTTTTCCATCCATCCATTGACTTCCACTTATCCGGGGTCACGGAGGCAGCAGGCGAAGCAGGTCGTTCCAGACGTCCCTCTCCCCAGCGACGCTTTCCAGCTCTTCCTGGGGGATCCCGAGGCGTTCCCAGGCCAGACGAGATGTATAATCCCTCCAGCGAGTTCTGGGTCTACCCTGGGGTCTCCTCCCAGACAGACGTGTTAGGAAAACCTCCAAAGGAAGTCTCCTTGGAGGCATCTGAATCAGATGGCCAAACCACCTCAACTGGCTCCTTTCGATGCGAAGGAGCAGCGGCTCTACTCTGAGCTCCCTCCGGATGTCTGAGCTCCTCACCCTATCTCTAAGGCTGAGCGCAGCCACCCTACAGAGGAAACTCTTTTCGGCTGCTTGTATCCGCGATCTTGTTCTTTCGGTCACTACCCAAAGCTCATGACCATAGGTGAGGGTTGGAACATAGATGGACTGGTAAATCGAGAGCTTCTCCTTACGGCTCAGCTCCCTCTTCACCACGACGGTTCGGTACAACGCCTGCATTACTGCTGACGCCGCACCAATCCGCCTGTCCATCTCTCGCTCCATTTTCCCATCATTCGTGAACAAGATCCCGAGATACTTAAACTCCTTCGCTTGGGGAAGCAACTCCCCCCCAACCCGGAGGGAGCAATCCATCGGTTTCCGGCAGAGAACCATGGCCTCGGACTTGGAGGTGCTGATCCGCATCCCTGCCGCTTCACACTCGGCTGCAAACCGCTTCAGTGCGTGCCGGAGGTCACGGTCTGAGGACGCCAACAAAACCACATCATCCGCAAAAAGCGGAGATGTGATCCTGAGGCCCCCAAACCGAAAACCCTCCCCACCATGACTACATCTTGAGATCCTGTCCATCACCACTGACTTTTCTACTCACAAATCTTTTCTATTCCAAAGAAGCCAGTGTGAATATTGTCTGTGAAGGTTCTCAGTCGTCTAGGTCATCTTAAGGTGAAGGGTTTAGTTCAGGCAACTGGACTTATTCTTGTGATCTTGAAGACGTTTCGTCTCTTATCCAAGTGGCTTCTTCAGTTCTAAAAACTAGTTTGGAGAGTCCCAGGTATTTAACCACTAGAGGTGAAGGTGGGGCTAAGGCTGATGGTATCTAATGAAGGACTAAAGAAATCTTTCAACCACAGGTGTTGAATCCAATGAGGTATTAATATGCTAATAGAGGAGGGCCTGGTGAGAGTCGTTGATTTAACGGCCCACTGAGTAGCCCCGTACCTATGACTCATCATCATGTGAGTCCTTAGGCTCACCTGAGGAAAGGAATGAAGAGTGGTTAAATCTTCTGGGCAGAGCTCTTAAGGCAGCTTCGTATGTTGCTGAGAGATGGTGTCTGAGGCCTCCCCCTCTGTTCAGAGTGGGTCGCTCTAGATGAACATAAATGGCCTCTTTCACTCCTCTCTCAAACCATCTGTCCTCTCTGTCTAGAATATGTACATCTGAGTCCTGGGAGGAGTGGCCTTTCTCCTGTAAATGTAAATGGACAGATGAAGCTCTTCTGTGTTGGGCCAATATGTCTGTGTAGAGTCATTCCAGGTGAAATGACCAGATATTCCTTGGGGGTGTTGCTGTACCATCTTCAAATTAGTCCTAAATTTGCCATTAGATAGTCACAAAAGTACTTTCTATGCAAAATTGTAGGCCTGTAGCTCAAATAGTTTCTGAGTTGTGGGGGTCTGAAATTTTCAGAATTTGGGCTATAAAAAGCCTCGCCAGCGTTTTTTTTTTTTTCATCTTTAAGTGGTTATTTGTCAGCCTCTAGACATACCAGAGAGCTGTGAGTTGGTAAACAAGGCCTCTGCATGTAGCTAGTGCCCCACAAACATCTCCAGGTGTTTCCCTACACTCTGCAGGCCATGGGGGCTTGCTAACAATGCTAAAAATTAAGAGATACCTGTAGAAGTGTTCTAACACCCCTGGGTTCCATTCTACACAAACCTGTGTGATAACTTAGCAAACTGGAGCTTTCTAGGTACCTCAGTTTGGAAAATATGAGCTCCCAAATTTGGACGAGATTTTTAATTGGCTATTTTTGGTGGAAAAAATCTCAGTGTGGGACAGGTACCAGAGACCCCAATTTTTTCTACAAGACAGTTCCATCTGTCTTCTATCACTGTACAAAAAAGCAGCAGGGTTATATTTGTAGTTACTGAGATATTCTTACTCAAAATGGCATGGGTGATGTCAAAATGGTTTTTTGCTTTTCAGTACTTTAAATTGGGATACTAGTATTAGTAGTCATTATGTATGTTTTGTTCTTTTTGAAATGTTAGTTGTTAAAGGTGACTACCTTCAAAAAGTGTAACGCCCTTTTTGTGTCACAAGGTCTAGTTTAGAGCCATACCTGTAGATATCATGACATGTTGACACCCATCTGCTATACTAATACTACTAATATCTTCCAGTCATTGAGGCTTCACCGACAGAGATGTCAACTGTTAACACAGTTCTGAAGAGAAGTGTTGCAGTTGCTGATCAGCTAGAACTGGACCAGGTAGTATTAGTTTTTGACCAAGCTGTATATGCCAAAGCTCAACAAATCCGCTGGAAAAATGACGATTTCATGAAGCGGCTCATGATTCGACTAGATGAGTTTCATACATGCATGTCTTTCCTAGGTATTTTAGGAAAAAGGTTTGGTGATGCAGGATTGCAAGATACACTCATTGAGTCAGAAGTTGTTGCCCCAGGATCCATCAGTGGGGTGATCAGTGGTCATGAGTACAACCGCAGCATGAGGGCACACAAACTTATGTATGAGTCTGCAACGTATTTGTATGTGTATTAATCTATATTTTCATATTCAGAGACACTGTCGTATTTGAATAAATGTTTTATACCATACTTGTGAATGACTCTGACCTTTTGTGCATCCAGCCTAAATGCAGGTTGTGTAAGTTTCCCACCGTTTCCGTGTAAAGTCCTGCACGTCTTCGCCCTGGACATCTGTGAGATGCATATAGCATCGTTTCGATCCTTTTTTAGTAATTTTTGAAGGCGGTTTCCTTGTCTTTTCATCATCTTTGCTCGTATCTGTGGTAGATACAGTCGACACCATGTTGTTTTGATCTGATACCACAGCAACAGAACTCGGCTCCTATTGGTCCACGTGACCAAAAACTGCTGCACGCACTGCAAATCCTAGTCCGCCCGTGTAAATATCACTACGCCACAGTAAAAAAAAGACCGACACAAAAACGCTAATTATTAAAAAATGACTGGAAACGGTGAGTAGAAACGTTTTTTGGGTACTAATTAGCAATAGATATATCTTATAAAGCAGAGTTCATGTAGATCCACTTGAGTGAAACGAACCAACACAATCTCGTTCAGCCAATACAGCCTATTAAAAAGAACAGTCTCTGGTTGGCTTTTTTGCAGATATAATCCATGTTGGCCTCCAAAGTCAGTTTGTCATCCAACATGGTGCCCAAATGGATGAGATGGAGCTGCATGATGCAGGAGGATGGAGTGGTACTGCTCCTTCTTCATGATACCCCGAACTTCAAACAAATCCCCTACTCTGTCACCTGCAGAACATCCCCATACCATGATACTACCACCTCCATGCTTTACTGTGGGTGTTAGCATGGTGCTTCCAGACGTTCACCAGTCTGTCTGCAGACATAGACTCTGATTAGAACCAAATAGTTCAAACTTGCTTTCATCAGAACGTGTTTCCAGTCATCATGAATCCTACTTTTGTGGGTTTTTCCCCACTCAAATCTGTTTTTGTTGTTCTTTGGACAAAGTAGTGTTCTTTTTATTTTTCATTTTGTGCAGGTTCACAACCTTTCAGACCAGCTTTTCTCAGACATGTTTTCCCAGTTGTCAGAGGTTTGTATTTGTCCTTGTCATGCTGATTTCCTCCCTTACTTGTGGTGCTGTTCTCTCTTACTGGTGACAATGAGATGTTTATCCTCTGCTTTTGTGGGAATCTTCTTTCTTCCAGTCCTTTTTCTGTCATAACTTCCAGTTTCTTCTAGTCTTTTCAGCGTGTAGTGAATTCCTCTGTTGGACACCATTAAGTGTTTTGTAATTTCTCTTTCAGTGGATCCTTCTTTCCTCAACGTACAAATCTGTTGTCTTGTTTCTTTACTCGGCTGTTTCTTTCCAGACATTCCTGTGGTAGTTATAAAGATATGGACACATTTGAAATTTATTGGGATTTCTGTATGCAAACTCTCACAAGTCAAAGAGCTAAAATGAATAATGCAACATGAGATTTGTTTTTTACTTTTGCACTGAAATTGTGACTCTTATAAATCTTCTCAACCCTAAAATTAAGCCCCTCTTTTCTTTCATTTAGATTTAGTCAGCAGTTGTCTGGTAACATCGATGTTTATGGTGACTTCTCTTCTCTGCGTTGTGTTAATTCAACCGAGACACAGACTTTAGTTTGGAGGTAATCTCCGTTTATTTCAGCCTTGACAGCCGATAAAAACACACACAAATGATCTTCTGTCAATTTACAAGCCCTGTACTCCTACAGAAATTAAATAATGCAAACCCATACTAGATTGGGAAAGTGAACTTACATGACATAAAAACACACTAAGTACAGCTGCACAATCTGTCTAACCTCTCTCAAGGGTCTCAAACAAAAGGGGAGAGGTAAGGCGGGAAAAAGTAATTCATAGGACGGCGTGGGGCGGCTAAAAGTGTCCGTAGGGCACAGGAGACCCCAGTGAAGGTTCCACACAACAACCTAGAGACAGATGTGATTACAATAACAAACATAAAAACTATACAAACAATATATGGAATGTTATATATTAATACAATGATACATAAATGTTTAACCTGTAATGTAATGAGTTTAAGTTATAATAAGAGGGACTAGTTAGCACATGCTGTGATGCGCAGTCATTAGTGACTAAGGTGGGGTGTGGTCATGTGCTCAGGAATCTGCAGGGGCATAAATAAATAATACACATGCTAGGCATGTATGTTCCTGACATCCTCCATTAAAGTTCGTCTCTAAAGATACTGGCTGGGATTGATCACTGACGTTACATAACCCACGACCACTGCTGCACCGCTGACCCTGTTACACACCTGAAGGAAAAGGGAGGAAAATTATGCGAATCAGTGGAAGTAAAATCTGATCATGCAGTAAATGGATCATTCCAGAACTGAAGGACATCTGGACTCCAAAATGTTTGAAAAATCAGCCTCATCTTTTCCAGTGTTCTGCTCCATGTTGATCAATAATAGGTATTGATTGTCTCATTTTATTCCATGTTTTCTGTGTTGTTGCTAACCCTACTCTAATCCATGCTAATGTGAGCTTTTTCTCAGCAGTAGAAGCTAGATATTTAGCTAGCTGTTACTGCTGACCACTGATGGAAAACAGTCCAAAGAATGAGTCTGATCCTGATAATATGAGGTAGAGAGAGACATTCAATCAAGGCTGACAATGGATGAAAAGATGGAAAATAGAAGAGAGGACATAGCTTTGATCTACACATTCTGTAGGAACACTGATGGAGGATGGAAACGACTAAAACTGGACAGAAAAGACAGAAACATCATCACCAGGTTCTGTTAAGATGTGGAACACGTTCCCTATATATTATATTTATTATTTAAAATATTATGTTGATTAAAGAATTTTCCCACAATTACAGAGACATCAATAAAAAAATAAATAAAACAAAAAAAATTAGATTCTAACTGTTTTATTAGAGATACAGTTTGGTCAACTGTATTATTTTGGGAAAATGACATTGCAGGGGAACTCCAGACTTATTTGGTATTTAAAAATATATTTTAAACATTCTTTTCTCCTAGTTTTGTTTAGATTTGGTCTCAGGACAAAACCTATTACACAACTACTGCCTGTTCTAGGATTTTCTACATAGATTATGGATGTAAAAATGTCCTCCAGTTCTGGAATGAGCCATAAATGCATCCCATAATCTGTAGAATTCATCCTGAGTTCTAAGAAAGGCATTGTGAACAGATACGTTAAGTTGCTTCCAAACTTCTGGCCTGTAGAGTAGGACAAAGCTTAAACCACACATTTCCGACAGTCTTTGAAAGCAGCACATAGCTGTACGTTCAGGCTGGAAGCGATTCTCTTTCCTGGGCCATCCCATAATAAATCCTCCAGTCTACGGGCCGTGTGAGCTCATAGGGATTGGGAGTGGAGTGGGAGTGGAGTGGGAGGGACCAGGTCCTTCCAGAGCAGAAGGAGTGAAAGTTTGGAGCAGCTGAGTGGAGGCTGGTGTGCTGAGAGGACTGCTGGTTCCTGCTGCTGCAGCTTCAGGACGGACGGAGGAACCAAAGTAAGTCCAGCTGCAGCTCGTTACTGAGTCCAGCCAGGCATGGAGCGGAGTTCAGGCTGTTTACTGAGACCTGCTGACTGAAGGAGATTACCGTGATGATGCTGCAGGAGAGTCTCTGCTTTGGTTTTCAGACTTCAGTCTTCCATTGGAAACATGCTGAGTCTTTTCTCTGGAAACATGAGCTAGCTTCTCAGTTCTTTTCTTATTTGATCCTGCCTGTACTGTGCTTTACATTTTAAGCTTTTTATGCATAAGAATAGAGTTAAAACAAGGAGTCAGTTAATGCAGCCTCTCCATTGGGAGGATTTGCTGTGTTTCTGGGTTTCATAACATGAGGTTTTTTGTTTTTTTTCCTTCCTGGCATTTCATTGTCTAAACAATGGTTCCATTTATCTGGAAAATATCCAGTAGCTTCATCCTTGAAGAAGTTCAAAATTAAAATGAGAATCAAAGCTGTGTAATGTTGTTTAAAATGCTCACATTCAGGGTTTCTTCTGAGTCCGGCCCTTTGTGTTTCTAGAATGACTTCAGAAATGTGTTAAAGGGTGAGTAGTGGAACAGACGTGTGCGTTAGAAAAGGCCATGAGGAGCAGTTGACATTCTTATGAAGTGACATTTTGACCTTTAGCCGATGCAGGGATCCCTTCCAGCAGCAGGTGGGACTCAGGAGTCTGACATGGAGCTGGAAGCAGGACGTAGATATGGAACTAAAAGGCCTTCCTCCCAGCACGATGCTCCTGACATTAAGAGTCTTTAAAGAGAGGTCCACCCACATACAGTCTGAAAATGTCCTGGAAGCTGGATGTCTTTGGTCCAGAAATGCCAGTGTTTGTGGTTCAGTGGAGCTGCTGCTTCTGTGGTTTGTCTGTAAGGCTAAGGATCTGATCCTGGATCTGTTGCTCTGTGTGATCAGATGTGGCTGCAGCTTCGTCCGCCCCTTATCCTCTCTGAACAGGAAAGAGCTTCAGTTGCAGAACGCGAGCGCGTGAGTCGCTGTAAAGCCCTCTTCACTTTTCGATGATTCCCTTAGCTGAGCCTCTCCTCTCTGACTGGTTTCTGTCTGGACTGACAGTCGGAAACAGACCCAGAGGCTTCATTCCATCTGCTCATTGTGGAGTGTGTGTTGGTTCTAGCTTGTGTAACTGCTGCCACGTTACACAGCGAGGAGAGTAGAAATCCAGCCGCTGATGGATCATCCGCATCCTGCCAGATGTTTCTACACAAAAGCACAAGATTTCCAGGTTTTCACATTCCACTAGTGTGTGTGGAGCCGCAGTGATCCCAGTTGCATGAAAGTATTTGAGTTTTGTCGCTTCGTGAACCTTTGGTTTCATCAGTACTGGAATTATGAAATATTGCTCCTGTTCAGAGGTTAGTGGGAGCAGTGGTCGGATCTACCAGGATGTTTCTGGAGGAGCTTGGTGTTATATCAGGGCAGGTATCTGGTTCAGGCTGCTTCACTCAAACCAAACAGCTGGGTGATCAGGGAATAGTTGTACCTACTTAATTCCTCCTACTAATGTCAGAATGATAATTGAACCAGTCCTCAGCTGTATAAAGATTCTCTTTCCTGTTTTAACGAACATAAAGGGAGTTTCTCTGTCCTGTGGAAAGTTCTCTGCAGCATAGAAAGTAAGACATCTTTTATTGACTACCACTTGTTCAGGAAAAGCTTTTTTACCCAACTGCAGAATAAGCGATCACTGATGAGGGAAGAGCCCTGATCAGTGGCATTAAAGTATTTTGGCCACTTGGGGCAATGAAAGCAGCTGTAAACTAAGTATTAACTGACGTCACAAAGTTGTGTGAATACGTTGGCAAGCTGTTTTGTTTTTCACAGTTAGCAGGCATGAAGGAACAGTATTTATCTTGAGAGAAGTCCAGTGACGCCTACCTTTTAGCTTTGCTTTTGGTCCCTGCTAACTCTGTAAGGAAACGGTTGACTCAGAGCTAAATGCTGACTTTGTCATGAGTTGGAAATGGTCCAGTAGTGCACAGTGGGTTTGTCCAAGCTTTTGTGTAAAAATGTATTTTTTCTGTTTCTACTGGAGGTTAAGCTCACCCAAATAAATAAATTTGTCGAATGTAGAATCAAAACTATGGGCTGAGAGATACTAAAATGCTCCAAAACACTGAAGGGTGAATGCTCTCTGTAGATCTCTGTAACATCACACGCTGTTGTTCCATTATCAGTAGAAAGAGTGTTTGCTGCACGGGCCTGCACAGTGATCAGTGGTTAGCACTGTCGCTTTGAATTTCTTGAATTTACCTCAGGATTAATAAAGTATCCATCCATCCATCCATCCATCCATCCATCATTGCCTCACAGCTAGAAGATCCCGGTTCGTGTCCCGGTTCCTTCCTGGATCTTCCTGCATGGAGTCTCCATGTTCTCCTGTACATGTGTGGCTTTTCTCCAGGTTCTCCAGCTTCCTCCCACAGTCCACAAACATGCTGAGGTTAACTGGTGATTCTAAACTGTCTGTAGGTGTGAATGTGAGTGTGATTGTTTGTCTCTATGTGTAGCCCTGTGACAGACTGTTACCTGTCCAGGTGTCTCCTGCCTTCACCCTCAGTCAGCTGGAATAGACTCCACCCCCCCATGACCCTAATGAGAATTAATTGATGGATGGATGGATGGATGGATGATGGATGGATGGATGGATGGATGATGAATGGATGCTGGATGGATGGATGGATGATGGATGGATGGATTGATTAATGGGTGGTGGATGGATGATGGATAGATGCGTTAATGGATGGATGATGGATGGATGAATGATGGATGATGGATGGATAGATGGATTAATGGATCACAGATGGATGGATGATGGATAGATGGATGGAGGATGGATGGATGGATGGATGGATGATAGATAATGGATGGATGATGGATGGATGGGTTAATGGATGGATGATAGATAATGGATGGATGATGGAGGGATGGATGGATGATGGATGGATGGATGGATGATTGATGGATGGATGGATGTTTGCTGCAGGTTTAACCCAAATTGAACCACATGTGAAGTCAGCTGCTTAGAGATGTCAACAATGAAGAACTGCACTTCATGAAGTTGTTTTGAAAACAGCAGGAGCTGAGATGTGCTGACTTCTATCCCCAGAATGGCTAAAAAAAACTAAACGCTCATTTCCTATATTGTCAAATACTCCTTTCCTAGTGTGTGGAGTAGACGTGCTGTTATAAAACTGGAGGTGACCCTGTGGACTGATGAGTGGTTCTCAGACTGTGAAATGACTTTTATGTATAAAATCAGTGGAGTGCCTCTTACAGCATTTCATCCATTGGTCTTCCTTCAGTTGGATTACACAGAAATGAACAACAAATATCAGGGTGCTGCCAGGGGATCTTAATTTCTTAATTTCTCTTCTCTTTTTGTCTTTTCATCAGTTCCATTGAAAATGCTGCCCTGCTGCGCTGTCTTCGTATTGGTGCTACTAAAGCTAGGCCACGCCCAGTATGAGCACCTGGGCTACCCACCCGGCTACCCTGACCCGGAACAGGAACACTACACGGCTCCCCAGCTGGCCCCAGACACGCCCAGGATTCAGCTCCGCCTGGCTGGAGATAAGAGGAAGCACAACGAGGGCCGGGTGGAGGTCTTCTACAACGGAGAGTGGGGGACGGTCTGTGATGACGACTTCAGCATCCACGCTGCTCAGGTGGTGTGTCGGGAGCTGGGCTACCTGGAGGCCGTCTCATGGTCACCATCTTCAAAATACGGGAAAGGAGAAGGTAGCTCCATCATTTTCCTTTGAGCAGCAGGCAGTAAACTAGGCCTACAATAAAACCAGATGACGACATTGTGGTGTAACTCCTGTGCTTGATCATCAGTTTATGTACCTCAGTAGTAACTGGAAAATGTTTTAAGATGAATGTTCCACAGATTTTGGAAAAAGCAGCCTAAGCTTCAGAAAAATCTCTTTTCCTTTGTTTCCACTACTAAAAGGAAAAATGTCTCGCCATGGAAGCACTGCTGAGTCTTTCTTTTGCCTTGTCAGGACCCATCTGGTTCGACAATCTCCACTGCACCGGCAAAGAGAAGACCTTAGCGCTGTGTCCGTCCAACGGGATCGGCGTTTCCGACTGCAAACACAGTGAAGATGTGGGCGTGGTGTGCAGCGACAAGAGAATCCCGGGATTTAAATTCATCAACACGTTGCCCAACCATGTAGAGGTAAGACTGCAGAAACCCTAAAACTTTGAGCCGCTTTGGTTTTCACAGCATCTTTTTCATTTAGTGCTGATGTTTAGTGTTGATGCTAAACTACCGGTGGGATGGTTGGGAGAGCGTTTAACCACAAATGTCTGGTAGAACTGTAGAGTATTTAATACCATTTATCAGGGTCCAGGACACTGTAGTACACAACAGCATTTATTGGTGCACCAGAGAAAGTACTCAGACAGATTTAATGATAAATAACTGCAGGTAATCACAGTCACATCCTTACTGCTAATAGTGAAACAGTTACTGTATGTGCTTCATGGAAAGTCTAAAAAACACATGTTGACTCTGCAGATACCCAACAGGTATTAGTAGCTTGAAGGTGAGGCAGTATCACTTCCTGTTTACACACTGAATCTTGTAATGTGTTTTTATTTTAGTTATTTTATCATTTATCAGATAGTTATCCTGACTGTTTGATAATGTCTGACACAAACAGAGTGAGAGCAGTGGAGATGTGGTGTCTGTGTGAAGCTTTTAGTGGGTTTTCCCATTCTGCTGTGGGACTGTGGAGGGTGTAGCTGGGAATTTAGTTGTTCATTCTGCTCTGCTGACATTGTGAGAGGATTTACACAACTCTTATTTACAGACTGACATGAGAAGTTTCTCCTCCAGCTGCATCCGTACACACTGACCTCTGCATTTAACTGGAGTCATGTTGAAAGTGTTACAGAAAAGGATCCAAACTAGTAAAAGTGCTGTTTTTATGCAAAGCCTCTGTTTTTATAATCTATCATCCCTTTAAGAAAGGAGGTGGATGTCTGAAGTCGGCTTTATGTTCCTGAGATGTTCAAATGGTGAGCACATTATTCATTTCTGTTATGGATGCTGCACTGATCCAAAGGAAGCATTAAAGCTCGTGTCCGGAGTTTCCGTTTGTTTTCAATCTATGTATCATTGTTTAACAAAGCTTAAATGTGTTAGTCTAGTTCGATACTATAATATAAAGTTAGTATGACGCGATATGAAAATGTATTCCTGAGCTCCGCCTTCCTCTCATAGACCCCCATGTTATTCCAAAAAGCGCCGGTCGCTGCCGACCAATCAAGTTCGAGCTTCAGCTTTGTCATGCTGTCAATCAACGGTTACGCGCACAGCAAGCAAGCCCATGCAGAGGTGGGCGAGCTACGCACTACGCAACCGCGCGCACATTTGTTTTGCTTGTGGAGGAGAGAGCATCAGGGATCAGCAGCTTCCAGAAAAGTTACCGATCCCACGGCTTGTCAGGCCAAGAGACTGCAGGACGTTTTTTGGCTCGGGGTGCTCGCGTCGCTCCCCGACCACGGCCTCCATAGCCCGCCTGACGGCTTCGTTTAGATGCCCGACCTCTGGAGGAAGATGTTGGGGCGTCTGGGACATACTCTTCATCAGAGGAGTCATGCAATTCTGAACTCTAGATAGAAATAAATAAACAATGTAACACATATACACGCGTAAATGCACTAAGTCTGATAAACAACGTCATCCAGAGGGATACACGAGTGTAATCACATATTGAAACTTTACTCGTTCGTCCTAGCAGATTCATGTTATTTTGGTATTAGGACAAGTTAGAGTCAATACAGCATTCTAACGTAATTCCTTTATTATTTACTAAATGTACTAAATGTAGAAGAGTGGAAAACAGCAAAACAGGCGAGATGCTGCAGCACTCCGGGCACTTCTCTCATGTACTGCACGCGTGCACAAATAAAGGAAATCAGAGGGAGGGACCAACAGTGTTTTGGGAGACGCTGCGATTCAAACTCCGGACACGAGCTTTAATGTGTACATTCAGGTAACATGTAGGACCACACCCTTATTACCAGCCATGACCTGACTCTGTTTATTGCTCACTAATTTCAGCTAAAAGTAGCTGAAGGCTCAGAAAGTTGTCAGGTGTTGCTAGAAGCATGCGGTCATAATTGTAACATAATTAACCCGCCTCTCCTGATGACCAGACTGTGTTCTGATTGGACGGCTTCTAGAAACCTGACAGACTGGGCTTATCTCTGGAGGCTACAGAAGTGAACTCTGTACATGTTGAAGCCCGTATCCGGTACGGGAAAGAAGAACACCAACAACCAGCTAGTGTTTAAACACTATGGATCAGTTTGTTAGCCCTGTGACAGACTGGTGACCTGTCCAGGGTGTCCCCTGCCTTCACCCCAGTCAGCTGGGATAGACTCCAGCACCCCCCATGACCCTAGTGAGGACAAAGCGGTGTATAGAGGATGGATGATGGATGGATGGATGGATGGATCAGTTTGTTCACAGAAAGTCAGTTCGATGGGAAGGTGAGGTTCTAACATCTACAGGAAGCATGTTTAGATGCATCTGTCTCAACCTCTACAGATCTGAACATGCACAACAAACTCAGAACATTAAGAAAAGGACAGAAAATCACATAAAAAGTTTGAGGAGGAGTAAAAAAATCTAAGCTAAAGGTTAAGACTGACTTACAGGCAAATTGAACACTAAACACTGCATCTTGTGTATCCCACATTTCCCAGCATCTTTTGTTAGATGGTCCCTGCATGGAAAACACCCAAACTGGTCAACACTAAGCTGAGTTCAAGAACGGTTTCCTTATAGACTTATTAAACCTGCTCCAGGCTGAGAGCATCAGACAGTTGTATTCCTAAAACAGTAACTTTCCTGTTTTTTTTCTGTACATAAAGTCAACAGCCCATCCTGACTTTGTGTCTTAATAACGGTCCTTCTAAACAGCCTGTAGTGAAAGTGTGTCAGAGAAAGTGAAGTTAAACTGGTAATTGTTGGGTGTTTCTCATACAGTAACTGTCGTCTGGCCGGACCTTTAAAGACCCCGCTGTGCATCGCGTTCCGCTCTGGCCAATAAGCTTCCAGCTAATTGCCTCCACAAGCAGAGTGTTATCTTTGTGCTCACTGCAGGCCTCATGCATCCACATTCCAACGTTATGAGCAAACTGCAGACCAGAGCTAGAACTGCCTCTGACTCTCCTTCTGACCCACTCCTCTGCTGCTTTGGAGGCAAAAACGAAGGTCTGCCTTTTTCAGAATGCCCTCAGATCTTGTGTGGAGCTTTTCTTTTTGGCAGGATTTACGGTTTGTTAAGGTTGGCTGGAGTAGAAAACTATTGGCTGAGGCTCTGAGCTTCCCAGATGTGCTCTGTGACTGCTGATATTGTTAGTGTGTCAACACTAGAGGGCCACACTTAGTGATGAACCTACATCTGTTGTTGTGAGTTTGAACTCTGTTTGTGCTGTTCTGTATTATATCTGCTCCAAAAAGGCCTGCAGAATGAGTTTTAGTAGATTTTGACTGAAGTTGAGTCTATTTAGTGCTTTGAAAGATGTAGCTTTGCTCCACTGTCTCACTCTGGAACCAATAATAGAGAGCTATTACACAACCAAACATTATTTTCTAGAGCAAAACTTGGAGCCTTCGTTAAAATGCCAACACTCTAGAGCTGTCAGTTTGGCCAGAGACTGGAGTGTCTAGTAATGGCTGGTATGGATTTATTAAGGCCAACTGGCCTGCTCAGAAACTTGCTTCCTTGTTGCACAAACCACAGAAAACCTTTCCTTGTGTCTAGTTGTGTGGCTGTCTGTGTGTTCGTTCGTGTTAACTCCATCTGCTCAGTCAAAGACAAGACTTCCATCAAACATGTCATGAAAACTAATTCTTCTAGATGCTTCACAACCTCAAGGAAAATAGAAAGTAAGTCTGCTTATATAGAAGTCTATGAGAAAGTAACAACACTTCTAACTGGATTTATTTCATGAATACAGCATCATGTTCATTCAGTACATTTTGGTCCTACTTAGAGGAAAATAAATCCAGGTATGTGTTAGGGGGACAGACATCAGCTCTGACTCAACTTCAGATTAAGATTTAAGATTTTTTCTTTGCATACTACCGGTCAAAAGGTTGGGATCACTTAGGAATGTCTTTATTTCTGAAAGAAAAGGATTTTTTTTCAATGAAGATCACACTAAATGAATGATAAATCCAGTGCAGACATTGTTAATGTGGTAAATGACTATTCTAGTTGTAAACAGCTGATTTTTAATGGAATATCTCCATAGGGGTACAGAGGAACATTTCCAGCAACCATCACTCCTGTGTTCTAATGCTACATTGTGTTAGCTAGTGGTGTTCAAAGGCTCATTGATGGTTAGAAAACCCTTGTACAGTTATGTTAGCACATGGATAAAAGTGGGAGTTTTAGGGGCCGTTTACACGAGGACACTTGTAGGTAAAAACGTCAAAATATTTCAACAAAACACCCTACCGTTTATACGAGGACGGCATTTTGGGGGCTTGAAAGTGCAAAAATTTGAAACCAGCCTCCAGAGTGGAAAAGTAGAAAACGCTCCGCCGTTACATTTCCGTCTAAACAGCAAAACGCAAAACTTTGCCGAGATCTGACCACGTCGTGTACGCGATTACGTCACATACGTGCGCCGGTGCTTTGGTTTGCCGGCCGGTACAAGGACGTAAACAAAGATGTGTGAGGAGCAGCAGAGAGAAGCAGAGAGAAGAGGAGAGAGGAGCAATAGAGTGTAGGAGGGAGGAGAAAGAGGGATAGACAGATGGGAAAAATGTAATGGGAGTCAGGTGGGGTGGGGGGTGAGGAAGGAGCCCTGACATTTATGGAAAACATGGAAATGTCTGGATGACCTCAAACTTTTGAACAGTCGTGTGCACAGTAGCTTCTACCAGAACTTTGAAGCATGAGATCACTTCTCTTTAAAGCTGACTTCCTGTACTGAGGTTTACAGAGACCAAAGGTAGAGATTATGATTCTCCAGGGAGCGGCTGGAGAGGTCTAGACGTCTGGAGTCAGGCTGGGATAGCAGCTCGAAAGAAGAAGATCTGACTCAGCTTTTCCATTCACTGAAAGAAGTCACGTGATCCCCAGCATGTGAAGCTCTACAACCCGGTGCTCCGCTCTGGGACACAGCCGGACCGGGCGGCCGGACCGGTCCTTATCGTGGCGACTCACCAGGCAGCCTCACTGTGGGGTGTACAGCCATGACGACATGTCGCTGGGGTTCTGTGGTGTGGATGATTAGTGGGCTGTAAGCTGAGGCACTTCTCAGGTGATTTGAGCTGAGTACAGGGGCACAGCTGAACCACCGCAGAGGAAATGCTCAGACAGAGGGGATCATGGACCTTTACACGCGTGCTGAGATTGTCTTTTTACGTTGTTGAAACACAAAAGGAGGTGTTCCCAGTTTGTGCACTGAAAGGTTTTTTTTTTTAGCGTACTTGCAGAAAACAAACATGTCATTCCATGAATTTTCCTCTTGTGGCTGGTGGATTCCAGCGGCGGTATATTTAGCTTTGTGTTTCAGTCAGTAAACAGCACACAGTGGGAGCCAGTGTTCAGTCTGTCTCTGGAACATTTACCACCGCATCTCTCTGCTCTTTGTGTGTTCCTGGCTTTGAGGAAGTCCTCTGCACTAAGGCTTATATGAGAAGAATTCTGAGGTCTGACCTGTCATCGAGCACGTGCATTTCATCCATTTTAAACCATTTTCAACATTAAGAAATCCCAGGCTTGATGAAATGTGATGTTTGGCAGCATCCACTGAGTGCTGCCTCATTAATCCCAGTCAGATGAACAGAGATGCAGTCAGATCCTGGTTTAAAGGGACAAACACAGCAGTCAGAAACGTCTGAGGAGGAATACTCAGAGTAAATGTCAAATGACTCAGGAGGACACACCTGAGAGGGTGCACAGATGTAATTTGGTGCAAATGTGTTTACTTAAAAATCATTGAAAGCTTTTTAAAAAGTCAGAAGAGGTTATAATAATGTTTTTAAAGTTGTGATTTCACCACCTGGGCTGCAGGACGTTCATATGGGGACTGTTCATGTTCTTTAACACATTAATCAATGACAGAATGAATGTAACAGGAGAAAACACCTCAATTAGTTTACTTTGCCTTTGGTTGGTACTATTTATATTCAGGTTTATGAACTGGGACCACTGCTCGCTGTGGGGATGCTGACCAAATGATTAATGGCTGTGTGATGAACTGCAGCAAAACAGGACCGTGTTCATGGAGGAGTAGTAATGGATGGACATGCAGGTTAGAATACAGCTGTGAGGAACATGACCTTACAACTGACAGAATTCTGTCACATTTACAGACAAATGAAACAGCATTGTTTATTATCCCTGCTCTGAAAAGGGCTTCTTGTTCTGTTATTGATGAGTGAAATCCATCCCAACATGTAGCTCCCTGTGGTGGAAGGAGGTCCTGGAGGCCACGCTGCCTCCTTCTAGTTCTCTGCTAGTCTGCTCTCCTGTTCTAGAACATCTTCTGTGGGATTTGTAGCAGCACAGGAGGGGATTAATAGAACCAAAGCTGTTCCCAGTAGTTGAATTTTTTTCTTCTTTTGCTGCAGCTTTGCCTCCTCTGCCTCTCTAAGGGGATTACAAGTATCTATGAAGTCACCCCAAGCAGAGTTTACAGCTCCCATTTTCCTCTTTCCAGTCATCTTTTCCCTCTGAGGCCTTAAGGTCACATCTTCCACTTTCCTCACACTAAACCTCCAACCATGCAGCGGCCTGGTGCCATAGATTGCCTTGTCAGCCCTTCAGCATGTTTGCACTGTGGATTAATCCACGGCTGCTCTGTGTCGGCCTCAGAATGATTTGAGCGGTTTCATTATGGCGCTCACATCGCAGCTAGATGTTTCCGTTTTCACCCTGAGGCATCACATTCCCACAGCAGGCGGATGTTTAGCCTCTGGAGATTCTAAAATGAGGGTTTCAGCCAGCAGGGCCTGCTTTTACAGAGAAACTGATTTCATGTTAAAGAAACGTGGGTTTGCTGTGTTTTGACATACAGAATCCAGTCTGAGGCTGACAAACATCCGTCCGTGTCAACAGAAGTAACGTCTTTGGCTATTCTGACTGACTTTTGATGTTTCTCCTTTCCAGTCATGTGCCACATATTTGCTGCATTTGGTATTCTGTTGTTGTTGAAGAGGCATGCAGCCATTTAAACTGTCTGGCAGCTGTTCTTCTTTCCCTTCTTAGTCATCAAGGATCTCAGAAGTGGTGACAGAAAAACCCGCTGTTGTCAGACCTGAAGTCAGACTAAATCATGTTTTCAGTTGTACATTTTAAACCTTCTTCTTTTGTTGAAATGGTCCCAGTTCAATGTTTGCTTAAAGTCTTTTGCTGTCATAAAAACCAGACAAACAAAGAGCAGAAGTCCATCTGCTGATGAACGCTGTGTGACGTGGTTACACTTTGGTCCAGATGGGAACAGCTCAGCAGCTCTCCTTTGGTACAGACATTAATGATCCCCAGAGGACGAGGCCTTCTGACTTCAGTTATCCTCTTCCTCCAGCAGGTCACCTTCAGAGTTTTGAGTGCAATGTCTTAACAACGTTTTGTACAGATGTTCATGCACTGTTCAGGTGTCTGAACATCTGTAATAACGTTGATGATACCCCGACTTTTCATTTGGTGCCAGCATCAGGTCAAACTGTTACACGTGGGTTGGTTTATGACCAGAGTGTTGGAGTTTTGAAGCTAACGGCGCCCCCATCAGCCTCACATGAACTCGACAGTTTTTGTTTTATCGGATGACAACTTTTGGATAAATATTTGGAACAGATACTCATGCTATCAGAGAATATCTAGCATTTTCCACCAGTGTTTAGTAAAATAAATCAACACATTGGAGCAGTCATTGACTGCACAGTGGGATGAGTAGTTAGCACGGTCACCTTTCAGCTAGACTTTGTGGATACCTTAAAACAGACCAAACTACAAAATCAGACCTGCACAGCTCTCTATCAATAGAAACACAACACGTCCTCGAGCATCAATAACAATAAATGACATTAGAAAGTTGTTTTATGCTAATGAACCCATCCTCCATTATCCACTGCCTATCCTAGTCCAGGTCTACAGAGCAGCTGACTGATGGAGCTTTTCCACCTCCACCTACTCGGCTCCACTCTGCTGGGTTTGTGAGGTTTTCCATCAGGACGTAGTTCCTGGTACCAGCTACTGTTTTAGTTCCTACTGGGCCGGGGTTCCCAGAGAGCTGATTGGAGCCGATAATGTGACGTCTACAGAGTGCAGGCCTCTGATTGGACAGGGAGTGACGACACACCAGACCTGTACTGTAGACGAATGAAGAGGTGGAGACGTCTCTGTCTTTGGGGGCGGACCAAAGTATCCAGAGGGAGCTGGACGGTGCGACTCACAACCAGGAAGTTTATCAGGAGGTCTCAGAGCAGCTGGCCGGCCACGGATACAGCAGGATGATGAAGCAGTGAAGGGAGAAGCTGAAAATCGGTCCATCAAGGACCACAGCGGTGTTGGAAGTGGTTCATTTACAGCACCGACCGCGATCAACAGGAGGGAGAGTGACCTGGACTCCACCGCTGGATTATCAGAGACCATGTTGGAGGGCGTGAGTGTTTTGTGACTCCACCCACTTTGAGGTGGTGCTGAACTGTAATTGAAAACCACCTAAACCGAGTAGAGTAGGTGGAAAAGCACCTTAAGCAGTTTCCCAAACTTTCCTCTCCACCACCACCTCCTCTTCCAGCTCTTCAGGGGGTTACTGATGTTTTCCTCAGGAGCTGAGAGACGTGATCTCCAGAGTGTCCTGAGTCTGGCCCAGGGTCTCATCCTGGTTGAACACACCTGAAACAGCTCATCTGGCTGGCTCCTGGTAGACAGATGTCCAAACCACCTCATCAGGCTGCTGGTGATGCTCCTCTGACCCTCCAGACTGACTGAGTGAGCCCAGACACCTGTCAGAGGAAACATTTCTAATAAAAGTCACAGACATGGTAAACCAGATGAATAGCCTCTTACACAGAAGACCTCTAGCTAACGTTCCTCTGCCGCTCCAAATGTTAATGTGATGCTACTTATTAGTGGTGCTTGCAGTACTTTTGTAGAACACAATGATATTTACAGTTCCCAAATATTCTACTTCAGGAGTATTAGAAACAGCTTAGGAACACCAAAACCCTCCTGACTTAGAATCCCCCAAACAAAAAGAGTACAGCAGATTTACTTTTTATGTCTCCTAGTAGATGAAGAAATGATTAAATGTGTGATTAATTACAATCAAAAGATTTTTTACAACCAGCACCTGCTGTTTGTGTTTCATGGCGTTTATTCCAGCTAATGTTCCCTGTTTTTACTCTGTTTAGTGTCCAGTACCAGCTGTGTGTGCACAAACGGGACCTAGAAGCCTTCAGTAGGTGTCCTGTCTACACAGGAAACACAACAGTAGTGTAAATTCTTCTCTGAATGTTGGTGAACTAGTTTAAATGTGGTGTATTCACTGGCACACTGCAGACGTTTTCAGCTCAAACAGTTCTGATTTACTTTGCTTGTCTGAGAAGTTTCTTCCCACCAGTCAGACCTTGTCCCCAGCAGTCACTCCCCAGAGTGCCTTATTTTCCCCTTCAGCTTTCATACCATATTAAAATGTTTAATTTCCATTCAATCATTGTCTTTGTAATTTACACTGCGGTTTAGCTCTGTTGTCATGAGTCTGTGAAGCATCTGTTTCCAGTTTAGTAACAAAGGATCTCTTCTGATGGGTTTTAAAGGAGGAACTGCTCACAGCATTCTGAAAACCGTAAAAACACATAATCTTCACTTTGCTGCACAGCTGGTGGAATTCTCTGGGAAAACTGTGTATTAATTAGACACGTTTTCATTTCTTGAAGTCCATATAGTAATAAGACGTCTAGACCGCCTAAATGTTCTTCAGGAGACGTGTCACTGCTTCCTTCCCTCCATATGAAGCAGGTCTCAGGGTTTGTGGTGGATGTGAGGTGACTTCTGCTGGCTGGAGTTTACCGTCTATTGGAACCACATGTTTCTGGGCTCTGTCTTTACTTCACTGTGAGCTGTAGAAGGGTTACCATAGTAACCATGCTGCGCTATGGGCTGCATTCACTCATCCTCAGGTAGTCACAGATGACTGTGGGTAAGATAAGGTAGCTGAATACCAAACGTCATGATAAGCTGTTGGACGTCAGCAGCCACCAGCCTGTCCTGGTCCAGGATTCAGTCCTCCTGGGTCCTCAGCAGCTCCGTGTCATCTGGTCAGGATGGTCTGGTCCTTGTCAAAGCCACCAAGGTCTCTGCACCTCCAAGTTCTCTTTGAATGTGGAGTAAAGACGAACTGTTGGTTAACTACCGTACATCCAGGACCCAGACCTGCCCCCAGATAACCTCTGATCCACTCCATCAGCATCCCTCATGTTTTAGTTCCTCACTGGAGATTTCCTGCTTTGGATGTTGACATTTTATCAGATGTGATTCATGAGGAGTGATAAAGTCTCTGACCATCACTGTTTCTCATTAACTAGCTAGAAGGAACCTGCAGAGCAACACCAGAAGAACAAAGAAAGAACATTTGATTTTAGGAGTGAAACCAACAGGCTTCTAGACTGAGAGGGTTTTATCTCCAGCTGAAGGGTTCACTTCAACATTTTATGTGTTTCTGTGTGATGGTTGATGGTGAATGTAGAGCAACAGGATTCTAAACTAAAACTGCATATTTTCCTTCTTCACTGGATCGACATAAAACAAAAACCATGAAGTAACTTTGTAAACCCCACAGTTAATGTGGATAAGTCAGACTGCTGAAGCCATGAGGATTTTACCCCCATCTCTCCCAGTGAAGCTTTATCACAAAGCAATCATTTGGTAGCTGTTAAAGGATGGAAGGAAGCTTCTTTAAGACATGATTAGTAAGACCTGCCAGACTTTAAAGTGAAAGCTTGTGGCGGTTAGAGTTCAGGAATATTGGCGAGCTTCTGATAAATGTTTCTGTGCAGCAGCTTTACAGCCCATTCTGCTGGTTTATTGATTTATACTTGTGGTACAGCTACAGTATGCTGGTCTGTCAGCATTCAGCTCCTCTCAGGAGGAGGTTTACCTGATCATCACGTCTTCACAGAAACTCACTTCTTGTGAAATAAAGACCTCTCCTGAGCTGCTCCCCTGTAGCCGCAGACGGACACTGAATGAGAAGAGAAGCTTTTATAGAAGCATTTTCTTTTTGTATTTATTTACAATAGATAATACTATACTTTTCAATTCTGGCAGTGATGCAGCTTATAGACTGGATCCATGGATTAGTTAAAGATTTCTGTATCATTGCCAGATAGCATCACTGTAACCATGACAACCAGTGAACACTACATCAGCTGATTGTGATCCTACTACAAAGAACTTATCCATCAGAAATGATAGAAAAACGGAGCATCCGTTTTCTTGTTTGTAATATTAATTCATATAAGTTTTGGGGAATATCTGGTATTTGCCAAAACTTCAGCATCAACCATTAATATATCAACAATTAGCGTTGAGCTGTCTTTCCTTTTTTTGAGGAATAAAAAGGCATAATAATGCTTTTGATGAAGTAATGGACAGTCGTTGTTGTTCAGTTGGTCTGATTCATGGATTCATTTGTTTTTACTTTTAAATCGATGCGTTCTTCTGCCTGTAAGAAGCTTCAGACCTAATGGAGGGTCTCCTGCATTCATGTGATTCATATCTTTTTCTCCAGTTGTAGTTTTTGAATATATCTGTGTTCTGTGGTCACTGGAAAAGCTGCCATTAAATCACTTCAGTGCAAACTGGCTGCAGCTGCAAGTCTGACTGTTTTTTTTGGTTGAACAAAGTCTGAATGCTGAGATTTATTTGTGATTCTGTTGGAAATATTCTCATGTGTTTCCAGTCAGCTGTCTGCAGGACTGAGCAGAGCTAAGGGCTATGAAGAGGTTCACCATGCTTTCTTTTTTAGTTTGAAAATCAACAACAACTTATATTTAAGGTAATAAGAAGCATTCAGATGTCTGTCTGTATCGGCCTGCTTTTAAAGCTGCACCAATCACCAGTTAAAACAACAACAGATGCTCCTTTAGCCTGTTTATCTGCATGTTTGTGTGTTAAAGCTACAAAATGAGGCGTGGATCAGATGACTGTGTGTAATGTGAATGTTAATTACAGAGAATTATCGCTGTGATCTGCTGTGCCTACAGCACTACACGTCGTTTTAAAGCCTGCAAACTTTCTGTTCTGGTTTAGTTTCACCACTCTCATCAGGGCCATTTCCAGCTGCAGCAGGCAGCTATTTCAATCCAAGAAAAAAAAGAAAAAAAAAGATACCCAGCACCAAAGAGCAGGCAGAGCTAGCAGCTAGCTATGAAGGAAGGTCCAAAAGAAACGGATATTGATCTGTGAAGTCAGTAGAGTCCACAGCAGGAGACACAGGTGGACACAAACAAAGAGCCAGAGAACACAGCTTAACTCTGCAGTGATGCTTCAACTGTATCATTCCTGCAGAATCCTTGTTGTTTCTCCGTTGCTGTTCATAAGGACTTACTTCCTACAGAGAGAGAGGTGCACTTTAACATGTAGAATCAAGAAAGTTGGTGCATTAAAGCAGCTTTTCAAACAGGAAATATGCTCTATAGTGGAACTTCTCAGTATCCTCTGGGATCAGACTGACTTTGCAACAGATTGAGGCCTTTCACCTTTTCCCAACCACTCATCCCACTAATGGCTTTTCCATCTGAGCCACTTCTTTTCTTGGAAAGCAAAGACTCAGGAATGGCCCTCCTCCCTGGAGTGTGCCGAAACAAGATGCATATGTTGGAAATCTCTTCTTTTGTGCAGTCAAATAGCCATTCTTTTGTCTGCAGACATACAGAAGAGAAGACCCTGTGAACCCTAAACAGGAAGTGAGGTAGGAGGAATTAAAGGAAGCGTGGGTGTGAATTAACCACGGAACAACATGGATGACCGAAACTGACTGAAACAGTTGTTTCTGGACCCATTTGTCTTTCTGTGTTATGAGATGTTCGGTCATAGAATCTCTGCTTGTTGATTGGTTAGAGGCTGCTCTCATCTGATTCACAGCTTTGGCTCTAACTATCCAGTCATGTACTGTACATCCAGTAGACCCACACCAGCTCACCACCACCACATTTCCAGTCATGATCTTGTTGCATGAGTTCAGCCTTTATGCAGTTTTGTGTCCTCTGCATCCAGACCTCACTGCCTCGGACCACAGTGATTAATGTGGTTATCTCTGGGAGAAAATAGCAGACAGACTGATGATTTGTAGTTCTGACTCTGGTGGCATCTGCCCTTCCTTGGAGGCAAATACCAGCTGATTAAACCGTGCTTTCTAAGTTTTTGTTGGCTGTAAATGAAAGGAGCTGGTATCAGGTCCATCTGATGAACCCCTCCAGCCAGACCTCCCCTCAGCTGCTCCGTCACGTAGCACAAGAACCAAGCTTTGGTTTGTAATCGTTTTAATAAACTCGATTTGTACAACACTGTTCTAAAAAAAAAAAAAAAGTTACAAAGTGCTTTCCATGCATGGACCACAGAACATTTAAAAGCTGAGGAAGATAGAATCAGGTAATTAAACTAATGCCAACAGTAAATATAACTACAAATGATGAAACAGATGAGATATTCTAGCAGCAGAATGAAAGAGGAAGTACTGATTTAATAATTTCAGCTGATTTTTGTCTGCAAAGTGTTTGGCTTCTGGCTGAGTTTTGCTGAGGCGGTTGGAGGTTTCCTCTAAACTTACACTGACAAACCAGCCACTTTTTTTTAAATATTTTTTATTTTATTTTATAGGACAGTGGAGAGAAAGAGAGAGAGAGACAGGAAACATGTATAGAAGAGTGGGGGAATGACCTGCAGTAAATGGCGTGGGTCGGACTCCAACCCATGAACGCTGCATTGAAGAATATAGCTCCTGTTTATGAGCTACCAGGGCATCCCAACAAACCAGTCGTTCCTGATTAGTCTGTTGGAATTATAAACTGTCATAAAATGGTAATCATACCGCTACATGAGACCGCTTCCCGATGCGGGAGCTTGCAGATCATGTCAGGGCAGCTGAAACCTTTTTTCCATCTCTGTTTTTAGAGGGAAACAGTTTTTACATCCACAAACTGGATGTAAATAAAACTGGATGGATGCATGGATGAGGGATGGATGGATAGTGGATGATGGATAGTGGATGGATGCATAGATGGATGGATGATGGATGGAGGGATGGATGAGGGATGGATGATTGATGGATGCATGGATGAAGGATGGATGGATAGTGGATGGATGATTGATGGATGCATGGATGAGGGATGGATGGATAGTGGATGGATGATTGATGGATGCATGGATGAGGGATGGATGGATAGTGGATGGATGCATAGATGGATGCATGGATGGATGATGGATGGAGGGATGGATGATTGATGGATGCATGGATGAAGGATGGATGGATGGATGGATGGATGGATGGATGATGGTGGATGGATGAAGGAGGGATGGATGGATGGATGGATGATGGTGGATGGATGAAGGAGGGATGGATGGATGGATGGATGATGGTGGATGGATGAAGGAGGGATGGATGGATGGATGGATGGATGATGGATGGAGGGATGGATGAGGGATGGATGATTGATGGATGCATGGATGAAGGATGGATGGATGGATGATGGTGGATGGATGAAGGAGGGATGGATGGATGGATGATGGATGATGGTGGATGGATGAAGGAGGGATGGATGGATGGATGGATGATGGTGGATGGATGAAGGAGGGATGGATGGATGGATGGATGGATGGATGATGGTGGATGGATGGATGAGGGATGGATGATTGATGGATGCATGGATGAAGGATGGATGGATGAAGGAGGGATGGATGGATGGATGATGGATGATGGTGGATGGATGAAGGAGGGATGGATGGATGGATGGATGATGGTGGATGGATGATGGATAGTGGATGGATGCATAGATGGATGGATGATGGATGGAGGGATGGATGAGGGATGGATGATTGATGGATGCATGGATGAAGGATGGATGGATAGTGGATGGATGGATGGATGGATGATGGATGGAGGGATGGATGAGGGATGGATGATTGATGGATGCATGGATGAAGGATGGATGGATGGATGATGGTGGATGGATGAAGGATGGATGGATGGATGGATGGATGATGGATGATGGTGGATGGATGAAGGAGGGATGGATGGATGGATGGATGATGGTGGATGGATGAAGGAGGGATGGATGGATGGATGGATGGATGGATGATGGTGGATGGATGAAGGAGGGATGGATGGATGATGGATGGAGGGATGGATGATTGATGGATGCATGGATGAAGGATGGATGGATGGATGATGGTGGATGGATGAAGGAGGGATGGATGGATGGATGATGGTGGATGGATGAAGGAGGGATGGATGGATGGATGGATGGATGGATGGATGGATGGATGATGGTGGGTGGATGGAGTTTCTGCTTCAGTATCTCCTTATACTTGGTGTGGTTCCCTCAGGTGTGGTCAGTACCATGACTACCTGTTCTTCAGGGAAACCTTCTGAGGTTCTTCAGCCTATGAGCTGCTACACGTCTGAGTCGTATTTCTGGCTCCAGACAAACACATCAGTGTTTCTCCACTTTCTTTTTTCTTCTCATAAACCTACAGTATGTAGCAGCTGTGTTTACCAGACACCTGCTAATCATGTGTTTGGAGCTGGACAGGTTCAGTCATCAGAGCTTCTTTTAGCTGGAACACCTGCCTGCTGCTGAAGGAAACCGCACTAATAACAGCCGTATCGGTAAAATGAAAAGAGCGAACTGAAAGATGCTGAAGTGCTGCAGAAAGACCTGCAGTGGGGCGATTGATCACTGTATGTGGCTCACATTTGATCTGCTGTTACTGAGAAGTGCAGCTATAGCCAGCAGATATTAAAATGACCCTGCATCACTTTTTATGACTGTTTCCCCTATAAACACTACAGCCATGTGGACTGAAGTCACTACTAGGAGCATATCTAGGATTCTAACATCATTATTACTCAAAGAGAGGAGAAGAGCAGGAAGCAGGGCTTGAAAGTAGAACCTTAAAATCCACTAAACCAGCTCTAAACGGGACGTCTGAACCTTCACAGCTCAATCTGTGGTCGGTGATGATGTAGACTTGTGGCGTCTGGAAAGAAATGGCTGTTAATTGCCTCTTGCTGCATGTGTACTCACAATGCTGTGTTTGTGCATGTTTCCACTGGCAGACCTGAATATGCTGCACGTTTTACCATGGAAACCCTTTGATCCGTTTGGCTTGTAAAGCCAGAAACAGTTGCAAGGTAGGCGGTCATGGTGTTCAGTCTTAATAAGGTGATTCACTGTAAAAATGCTGGAGCAATCTGGAGAAGATTTACAAGCTGAGCGGTTCCTGCATGTTACTGCAGGTTATGTAATACAGGAAAGGTGGTTTCTGTACAGATGGGATGTATGGCTGTATTATTCCATCAGTATGTATCATACTGATGGAATAATAACATATAATAATAATAACATTTCATCAGACGTACTGCAGGTATTTTCTCACATGAACGAACCAAAGCATAATTTACATAAACAAATCTAGCAGAAGTTTAGAGCCCCACTAAAATACATAAATTGTTACATCAAGAACAAGCATTTATTCAAATGTTAATGTGATGTTACTTTATATTTCATTTATTCAAGAAAGATGTATTTATTTCAATAAATAAAGATAACAGTGATTAATAAAGTATAAGAGGTACATGGACGTCTTATACTTTATTGAACTATTAACTTACAATAGTATAAGGACTTGTTGGACGTGTAACGAGGAAATGCAGTGCTGATACAATCACTGAGTCCTCAAACCTTCACTGCAATGCAGAAAAGAAACAAAAACTAAAAACAGTCTGAAGAAATGAGAGTCCAGAGAGACTGTGGAAGTTAAGATGTGGAGGACTGAGGGCAGAAAGGCCAACAGAGGAGCAGCAGGAAGGTTTAGCTGACGGGAATGATGGAGCAGCGCTGACACAAACAGGAATATGTCAGAAACTATCTGCCACCTAACAGTCAGCATGATGTCCGTTAAGCAACACCTGGGTAACAGGTGCTCTTCATAGAGTTTAGCTGGAACTCTTTCACCAAAAGCACCAAAGCATCAGAGCATGGGGGTGTCAGTGTTTGCTTCAGTGTACCACAGATAATGTCTGAGTTCACATGCTTACATCTGGTTAATTTTTAGGTTTTTGGAGTGTTCTGGTTGGTGATAAACATGTAAACCTCTTCATCTGGTTGCAGAATGTTCAGAAATCAGTATTCCAGGTTTCTGACCATGGCATGCTGGTAGAGATTAGAATAAAGTAAAAGAAATTCTACTCTACTGGACACAACTGATCAGAAACCTTTCTATACAACAGTCTGACTAACAGGGCTCATGTATGTCCTGAGTGTGATCAAGTCCATGATGGGAGGGATGCTAGTGTACCTGGAAACACACTAAAGCAGTCATTTGAGACACGCTGTTGCTTCAGAGGTAAACGTGTTCAGTAGAGGTTCATGTTTGGCCTCTAGCTGATCCAGGACCCTCTGTGTTTTAACAACAGTACAGGTTTGTTAGATCAGTCGGTGGATTACTCTGGACCCTGCAGAGGTCTTTGGAGAGGTTTACATGATGTTTGGGGCCTAAAACTTTGCCCATGCCAGGACTGCTGTTGATTTTCTTTTTCATTTTTGCGTTAACATTTAAAGAAAGGCTCTTTTTCAACATCTGTTAGCTGCAGGGTTAGCATATGACTGTATGCTAAACAAGCTACACTAAAACACGTGGACAAAGCTCCTGTGACAAATTACAGTAAGACAGACATCAGTGTTTTTGCTTAAAAAATGGATTGTATGCTTTTCTTCTGTGATTAAACAACATTTCTTGACACATTTCTTCATATATCGTCCACAGAACCTTGATATTCAGGTGGAGGATGTGCGGATTCGAGCCATCCTGTCATCGTACCGTAAGCGGATCCCTGTAACCGAGGGCTACGTGGAGGTGAAGGATGGCGGCAAATGGAAGCAGATCTGTAACACGGAGTGGACCCAGTTTAACAGCAGGGTCATCTGTGGCATGTTCGGCTTCCCTGGGGAGAGGAAGTACAACGCCAGGGTCTACAAGTGAGTATGTGAGGTAACAGATGGCTTTCAGAGCAGGACAGCGTTGAGGTGGGGATAGTGGACACTTTGGTAGAGCTTCATGGCATCATGAGGTCTTCTAGAACAATGCAGACACCAGTTCAGTGCAGCGCTGTGGCTCAGTGGGCGTCCTGTTGGATAAATCTGCTTCTGGGGGAGTTGGCAGATGGTAAACTCTGATCTCTTTTCCCCGTGTTCCTTCACCACAACTCAGTAATTATATGCTGAGCATCCACCCCCGGTGCCACACATGGATGCAGAAACTTTCAGTTACATACAGGCTAGTTTCACATAGATTTATCACAACAACAACAGAAACATGGATTACACTTATTAGCTACTGTAACATGGGACGGTGGTGGATTATTTAAATTAATACATCTGTGTGGGTGAGAAGTACGTCAGCACAGAGGATTTTTAGTCATCTTTCAGCCAAATCCAACATATTGAATAATAAAACAGAGAATCAGTAGAATGACAGAAACAGGATCCTGAATAAAAGCTCAGCCCTAATAGACCCTCTGTTGATCACACTGTCTGAGTGGTCTATATCTATATCCCAAAGGTCTAAAACACCAAAACTTTCTTAAGAACGTTTGTTGGGGTCGTTGCTTTCTTTCTTGAACGCCTCAGACTTCAGGTCATTGGATTCCAGCTCTGCATATGTTCTAAATGTAAACCCTGTTCTTTCATTCTTCTACACCTTCTGACTGTCTGGGAGCCTGAGGCAGTTTATTGCTTTGCCTCTTTGGTTATCCAGCCTTGGTC
Organism: Acanthochromis polyacanthus; assembly: GCF_021347895.1. Lineage (NCBI taxonomy): Eukaryota > Metazoa > Chordata > Actinopteri > Pomacentridae > Acanthochromis > Acanthochromis polyacanthus. Next base: position 42,584,661 of record NC_067119.1, read on the forward strand.
AGCCATCTGGCCTGCAGAGACCTCATGTCAGTTTGTTGAAGCCCAACATTTCAGCTGTCAGGAGAACTCTGAGGGACGTCAGGTTCCATGCTAGAACATGACCTCCATGTGCTGGATTACTTTTCCACCCTCAAAATGTGACACTTCTTAGTCATCTCTCCAGAGCCCTGATCGATTTTAGCCTTTTACTACTGACTGTTGTGTCTGAATAGAGGCGGGGGAACTTCCATGGATTAGTCTCAGGCAGGATATTTACAGATTTCACCTCAGCTTTTGGATCTTTGACCGTTTACAACCCAGACTCCTGAACTCAAAACTGTTATAAACGACAGAAAATCACTAAAAGTTTAATTCATCCATAAGTGTCTCCAGTCTTAATTGTTCTTATTGTCCAATAAATATCTAGGTTCAACTTCAAGCGAAGGTTTTTAACAATGTTTGTGATTTAGTAAGACGACATAAAGAGATGACAAAGGGCTAAATGTCACAGGAGGTCAGAGAACAGACAGGCAGGAGGAAAACAGAAAGAGGCTTCATTTAAACCAAACCAATACAGAAAACCAAACTGAGGGGGAAACTAAAGCAAACCAACTATCTAACAATCTCAAACTCAAAGTTAAACTTTATCTAATTAACAAAAGCAGCAGAAAGTCACTAAAGGGGAAATTACTGACACCATTGAGGACAACTGGTGAGAAGAGAGACAGAACAGACCAGCCGAACACTACAGAGGTGAAATCACTAAACCACTAAATATGTAAAATACCAAACAGGACGTGGTCTGAGGAAACAGTCTGAATGAAGATACACTCCCGAAACAGGGGAAGTAAACTAGCGAGGAAGGCCGGATCAGGAATCTGGGATCAGAGGAGACCTGGGTTCAGGTATCTGGGTTCTATGAAATGTCTTGAGACAATTTGACCTGTAATTGCTGCTCTATAAATAAAATTGAATTGAATTGGAGCTGGTGGCAGACTGTTTCATGTTCCTCCAGTCATCCCAGGGCAGTTCTGTGGGTGGTGGGGGGCATTATCCAATGGAGGAGGCTGTTACTGGATCAGTCTATAACTGAGGGACTTTTAAAGTCCATGGGATATAACTACATAGGTTTTTATTAAAAGTAAATAAACTAATGTTTTTATGTTTATTATGACCATATGGTTACAAATTATATAATTATTTATTATGGAAACAATCACTAATTAATAAAAAAATTACTGGATATCACTAAAATGTCAACTAAATAACGTCTGAATTTAATACCAACCACATTCTAATGAGCTAAACAATAATAAAATGAGCTGATTCACAAAGAGTTTGGATTGTGTTCTTTTTATTAAGTTTAGATAATCATGACTGATATTTCTTTTATGGCAATATATCAAATTTTATGTGGAAAATAACAAATTAAATCCCTTCCCACTAAGTTCCCCGTTCCAAAAACACTCTACAGGAGGTGTGTTAATTCCAGATCACATGACCTGCTCCACATGATGTCATTTCCTCCTGAAGAAAAGACTGGAAGACTCCAAGGCTTTCTGACTTATTTAGTATAAAGTAGTCAACAGGTTTACTACAATACCTTTAGAAATAACTTTACATTTTACTCAGTTGTATATGTAATATATAGAAGAATCTTTCTCTAAAATGCCATGTGGTGTTTGGTTATAGGCGGCCATGTTGGTTTTAGGCCTGAAAACAGCTAAAATGTTGATGATGATACAAAAAGTCCTGAAGTTATACAGCTACATGGTTGCAGACCCAGCTATCTGTAACCATGTTCAGTGGGTGGTACATGTCAAAATCATGTCTGCAGAAATTCCAGAAGTTTCCCTGCATTTTAAAAAGATCCTCATTATTGTTTCATTTCCCTGTCTGGTTGGTGTTCAGCCAACATGGATGCTCTCCACAAACACCGACATGTTGTTTCTATGAGGAAGCTTTCAGCCAGACGTCCACAGGTTTATCTCATAAAGCTTCCAGCTCTGAGCCTAACCTTGAGCTGACTGTCTGCTTGGGCTTTAGGTAACCACAGCAGAGGCTAACTTTCCATCTACGTGTCAGCCTGCTCCGCTCAGCCCCATGAAATGTGTAGCGTGCTTTTACAGGCTGAAGCAGAGCTGACACCGAGCCAAGAACCGCCACAGTTTCATAATCCTGAAACTGTGGATGTTCTGTAACTTCATCTTCATCCAGAGACACTCTGAGGTTTAAATATCCAGGAACTTGTGGTTCTGATGTGTTTTCTATGCTGGATGTTTTCTGAAGTATGGAGGGATTTCATCTGGAAAATCATTTTAGTGTGAAACTATCAGATCAGAAGTATTCGAACAAGATGGCGTCATTAATATCAGATTTATAGTTATTTAATCATCAGGTTTAATGATATCAGCACTAGAGAAAGAGAGAAAGAAAGGCTTCATTTTCCATAGGGACTTCTAACCTGTAGTTTAAGAGTCAAATGTCTTATTTTCTAAATGTAATCAGTTATTAATCTCTTATTTCTTGTTTTAAGGTCTTCTCAGTGAGCAGCAGAAGAAGAGACTTTTCTCTGTTCCATTTGTTAGTCAGACCAGCTGTTAATAGAACCTTTAACCGTTCCACTCAGTCCTGCTGCTTTTAATGTGCATAGAAAATGAAAAAAGCATCACTTTGACCATGAGCAGGTACGCTGGCCCTGCATGGTCTCCTGTAGCCTCCCAGATATCCTCAGTGTGGAGCCAATAAAACCTGCTCATTTCTCAACTCACATTTGCTGGCAGGACGATGAAAAACGGGACGGCTGAAGTTAATTATCTCTCTACACGTCTAGCTGAGATAAAAGTGATCAACTTTCCGTCTCCCTCAGCTCTTTACATCCTATAGGGTCTGATAATGGTCCTCTGCAGCGTCTTTCACTGTTTCAGCCTCATGACCTCAGTCTGCGTCCACAGCTTCCACTTATATCTGTTTAATGAGGTGACTGAAGGGATGACTTATTATTCTAGACTGGACGTTATGCAGCGCTCACTGGGTGTTGTTTATTGTGACAAGTAAAAGTATTTCCTCCCTTTTCTTTTTTAAAATCATGACTGTCATCAGTAATCAGTGATAGAAAGTTTGGAATGAAGATTAACATTCAGGCTGATTAAAGGTTCTAGAAACAGCTTCAGAATAACCTTTATTTAGGACAAGATTAAAAGATTTGGGAGACGTCAGCTCAGAACCGGTACTTTGTTCAATGGTTCCTGCTTTGGGACAGCGCTGACTGAACAGACAGCAGAGACACTCCTCTGGCCTTAAACCGGACAGATTCCAGTCTCCAGATCCAAATGAAGAACAAATGCTGCCTGTCCTGCTTCAGTCCGGTCTTTGTTGTCTTCAGACAAAGGACACAGACCCTATCAGGCTCATAGGACATGGCATTCTGCTAATGGGGCTCATTAAATACAGAATATGTGCTCAGTAGTAAATGGAGAGGAGGGGATTAGCACCTCAGCAGGCCTGGAAGGATCATCAGCCTCCGATTGTTTAAATAAAGACTGTGAACTCTCCAGCTGTTAGCTAACCTTTCCTCCTTGTATTAATGATACATATCACTTCCCTCTGTTTAGTTTTATAGTGTCAGGTGGCTTAGTATAGATGATCCACTCCTCAGGAACAGTAGGTCTACCACAACATACAAGCTACAGAACACGGCTTAGAGGGCTCCTTCATGCTCAGTATTTATTCATTCAGATATGATTATTCATGAAATAAACTACTGTGGATTTAAAACAATATTTAGGTTAAATTGTGCTTCTTTTTTGGTTGTTCAGGAGCAAGCTGAACATGACAAAGTGTAATTCTCCTTTAAACACACAGCTGAACCAGTAGCTTTTATTTGGAACCTGAGAAGTAAGTTTTTATTTTATTTAGCTCTGGTTTGGTCTCTACCAACTCCTGATTTAAATGTTTAGCCGCTAAAGCATTAGCTGCTAATGTGTCGCTGGTTAGCTGTTAGACCTGCAGGTTGCTGGAGCTGGACAGGAAGCATGAAGTTCATCAGAGGTTTTTGTCTGCTGTGGAAGCCTCCATTACCAAAGAGGTAAACACAGTGAATGATGATGCAAATTAAACCCACAACAGCTGGCTCTTCTCCTGCATTTTTGTCTGTTTTTATCCAATTTCTTCTCTTTTTTTCGGTGTGTGAAGTAATGAACACTCAACAAACCTGAGGGAAAGCTGTATCGTTGTAGGACTGAAGCCGACTATCACTGACACGGCCGATACAACCCACAGTTACTGTCTGAAATAATGATTCTTTAGTGGAGGAACGAATAAGAGAGACTCACTGTTGTTGTTGGACCAACACTGTCACGTTTACAAAAACAGAAAGACTAAAAAAGGTGTAGACATTTGAGAATCTGACACCAGTGAATCACCTAATGAAACAGTTATCACGGCTCTTTAATGCTGGATGATTGTGGACGTCTGTTGGCATGATTTAACGAACACGAACCAAGCAGCTCAGTAGTCGTAGCTCCTTTTAATCCCCTCTAGGAGGCTGGAATGAAGAATGACAGTCTGAAGTCAGCGTTGAAGCTGCTTCTTTGTGGAATCATCACCAGCAGCAGCATTTCATACAGGATCATTTTACCCATCGCTCATATGAAACTATTGATTCATGTAGCTTTAACTTGATCAGATAAAATGGTAGCGGTAACAGTTTGGTGGACATAGTTGACTTTTAATCGCTGTTTGTCACCTCCATTCTTTCTCCTGCTGCTGTCCAGGATGTTTGCTCGCAGGAGGAAGCCCACCTACTGGGACTACTCCGTCAACTGCACTGGAAACGAAGCCCATCTGTCCAGCTGCAAACTGGGCCAGACTACTGCCCTGAAGTCCAATGAGAGCTGCAGCGGGGGGCTGCCGGTGGTGGTGAGCTGCGTTCCTGGTAGAGCCTTCGCACCGACGCCCATGACGGGATTCAGGAAGGCCTTCCGACAAGAGGTAAAGAACCTCTTATTTTCTCCCAGTGAGCGCTGGAACGGGCTGCAGAGACGATGTGAACAAACTGATCTAGTAAACAAAGCTGGGAGGAAAGAGCTGCTCGGGTTCATTTCAGGTCACTGGCTCTGATGCAGAGGGTGGCTCAGGGAGAGGTTCTGCTGGACGTTAAGCCAAGAGTCACGCTGAAGCTCCATGTCACTACAGCTGGAGCTGCTTTGGAAATGTCCTCATCCAGATGAGTTATCACCATCGCCTCTGGGCTTCAGAGATGACATGATGTAGTCAGATTCCTGGAGAAGGAAAAGGAAAGCGAGCCACTGTCAGCTCAGTTTCTCTCCTCAGATGTCTCTGAGCAAACGGTCGGTGCTTGTCATGCTTTCTGCACTTTAGCTGCTTAATAACTGTACAGTTTTAGTCTGTTAACTGGAAATGTAGGGAAATAAAGAGCAGACACAAGCAGTTTCTGTCAAAGAGCACAGTGCAGAAGGTAATGGAAAGCTCAGACTTAGTAAAGTTTAAATGTAATTCACAGAGGCTGTTTACTGATTCCTGGAGGTGTGATTCATTCTCTGCTCCTTCTGAGAATTCAGGATGGAAAACCTGCTCTCTTCCTGTTTGGTGCACTCCCCTTGATTCTTTTGTCTTTGAGGGCTTTATAGCTTCATATACAGACTGAAAGGTGTTTTATTATGAACCGAATGAGGTTTACATCCACTGTTATTCAGCAGAACTCCTAGAGGTCAGACCAACATCTGTCCTCCTAAAACCAGGTTCTTTCTCTGAAGTCCATCCTCAGTAGCCTTTACCTTCTTTTTTTGTTTGTTTTTCTCCGTCTTAATTCTCAGCATTTGAACTTCCACTTCTTTTGTTTCAGAGATTTGTGGAAGATATGTTTGATATCACACAAATGGTAAATGGACTCTTATATAGCTCTTTTCTACTCATCAGAGTACTCAAAGCGCTTTTACAACAATTGCTCCCATTCACCCAGACATGACTAGGCGAGAGCGGGAATCGACCCTTCGGTCATTGGACGACCCGCTCTACCACCTGATCCACAGCCGCCCTGCCACAGTCAGCACTAGATTTATTAGGTAGGTTTCAGCTGTCAGTGGTGGTTTAATCATCTACCAGCCGTTAGATCACACAGTCAGACATGGAACATGTTATGGAGCTCCATATTCCTTCTGGCTTCATTCAGACCTGCTGTGGTCTTTACAGAAGGTGGGAAATACAAAATTATGTACAGGATAGAACCATTACAGTAGACATTACTGGACTGTAATGAATGAGACTCTAGATCCTGGTTGTTCTACTCTCAGACATCAAATCAATTTATCATTTTTGAGGAATACTTTTGCTTGTGATGTCTTCCAAAAAACACAAACAGTAACTGCTTGCGGTTAAACGTGGAGTTTCTGAATGATATCTTAACATCTGTAACTGACAGGTACACTATACCTAAAATCAACAGAATCTCATCTACAGTTGCAACCAAAATTATTCAACCCCCAGTGCCAATTTGGGTTTTAAGTACTATCTTCAACTTTTGAGTTGTTTGGAATAAATTTAACATACAAGTGGATTTTAAACAGCTGAATGTAACCAATAATACAAGAGTTTTCTCTAAATTCCACACAAAATGTTAATTTTAATAACTAGTGCAGTTTCAAAATTATTCAACCCCCTAAGGAGCATTCCTTATAAAGACACACAATTGCAAATCAAGTGTGGTTAATAATGCCCCAAGCTTTTAGAACGTGTGAAAGCTAACATTAGTACTACAGTCGCAAATTCTCTTTTCTACATGCTTAGATTTGCATCTTATAGTTTAATATTGTATCAAAGTCAAGAACACTACCCTAAAAAAAGTAAGAAACATGGCAATGTCCATGCATAAGCAATGAAATGGATCCAAAAAGGTAGCATGTGCACTAAATTGTTCTAAGGATATTTTTGAAAGCGCAGTTCACTAGTTAATAGGTTTACATAAAGCGGCCACACTACCTGACCAGGGAGAAAGAAGAACTTAACCACCACTAGCACCAGACTTCTATGGAGACAAGTGGCAAAATAGCTTGAGTGACAATAAAAGAGCTACAATAAGATGTTCTGACATCAGGCACTAATCAGTAACTGATATTTAGTTGGTACAGTAAGATACAACTTCACACCAAAGGGCTTCTTCAGGTACTCAAAGATGGAACCTCTATTGACCCACAACAAACATAAAAATCAGCTCAGAATTTCTTAAACCATTTACATAATCCATAGCTGTTCTGTAATCATATTTTCCAAAGCGTTGAAAGAAAATAAGGACTTCTGTAGGCCTGTGATTTATCAGTATATATAAGATGACATACAGCCTATCTACAGGAAGGCATGTTGGTGGCCCAATACTGTTCTTGGCCTGATTGGCTTCTTCTGCTACTGCAAAACTATAATAAGTAGAAAACGAGATGAATTTGATCAAACATCAGGAAATCTCAGAAGCTAATTTCATGCTGACATTGAATAAGATGATGCTTGGGGACGACATTTGGCTGTCCAGCAACAAGACCATGCTTATCACATTGTCTACTAAGGCTGGGTTTCCCAAGACATCCTAGAATATTCTAGAGTGGTACTGGTAGTTGAAGGATTTAAATCTCACAGGAAATCTTTATTGGGTTTTTGGTGAAGACAGTTGCAGCAGACATTCTCAAGAATTATGTTGAACTAGGACACTTTCCCATGAGGAAGGAATTCAGATTCTTCGTTTGGATTACCAGAAGATATTGTTTGGTTAAATATCTTATTTGCAAAAGGTTATAACGGTCATAAAATGCTCCAGCAAGTTTTAAAGACACTTGTCATTAGGGGGTTGAATAATTTTGAAACTGCACTAGTTATTAAAATTAACATTTTGTTTGGAATTTAGAGAAAACTCTTGTATTATTGGATACATTCAGCTGTTTAAAATCCACTTGTATGTTAAATTTATTCCAAACAACTTAAAAGTTGTAGATAGTACTTAAAAACCAAATTGGCACTGGGGGTTGAATAATTTTGGTTGCAACTGTAGATCAATCCCTCAGAGTGGCTGCATTCATCCAGGCTCGTTCCCTCCTGAAAACAGCAGAGAATGTATGAAGTCTGACCTGCCTTATCCAGCCAGGAGATCTATTTATTAACAAAACGGATGTGATCTGAGAGGGACTTTAGTCTGGTCATGGATTAGACAAGAAACCATATTTCAAGAAAAGGAGAAAACGGTAGTATCTTCACATGGTTTGGGGAAGCCTCCATCCTGGTCTAAGCTCACCTCTCAACATCTAACACAACGGGATGAACAGCAACGCCTCCATCAGTTCAGTCACACAGTCTGAGTGCAGCTGCAGCTTCAACATCTGGTGGAAAACCTGAATCCAGCAGCATGGAGGCTGGTCGGACACATGGGTTCAGGAGCAGCAGCATCCAGGCGTACGGCCGTGTACTTCACATTATTTACTGAACAGGGCTCTAAGAGGCTTTGACCAGAATGTTTTCGTCACAAGTGTCTTCATAGGTTCATGCTGCATAGAAGGTTCTTTCCTTTCACAAACCTTCCCTCCTGTTCTGACCTCTGACCTCAATGGGAGTTTTTTCTGCTCCGTCTGAAGACTTCAGGGGTCATGAAAGTCACTGAGCCTGTAGACAACCAGGGCTCCGTTCAAACGAAGCAGAGAAGAATCCCTGAGCTGACACGAGTTTCCGTGTGACTTCTGTGACGCTCTGCTGTGAGGCTGGGAGTGTGCATGCTCTCTGTCACGTTCCACAGCTGAGGGCCGCACTGGGAGGAGTTTACCTCACATCACATCCTAAATGTTCCAGCACACTCAGAAGATCTGACTCAAAGGAATGCTGCCCTGAAGCCAGATGTTTGCAGTTTAAAAAGGAAAGAAAAAGGGACACCATCTGCTAATGTCACCACTAGAACCAAAGACTGGGACCTTCCACATCATAGTAGTTTATTATTTCATCTATTTGTTTCATTACATTTAACTTGATATCTTGATTTTTGATGAGTTTTCTTTCCTCATTCAATAAGTTAATTAGCATTGAGGTGATAATTAGAGATTATTTTCAGTATCTATTGATCTGTCTTTTCGTGCTAATTGTTAAATCTTTAAACTTCATTCTGAAAGTACAAAAGAAAAGAAATTCTGAGAATAAATTGGACCAAAGAAGCATAAAAGTGACTTTGATCCAACCAGGACTTCAGGCAGATCTGAGCAGGCTGAGATGAACCACACAGGATAATTCGTCTTCTTCCTTTGGATTGTGTCACTGATCAAAACAAATCCCAAACTGGCAACCCATGCAGGAACATGTGAGAGCTCAGTGGAACAGCAGATATATCAGCAGGGAGTCGTGACACGAGATGTTATCTGCAAACTGTTGTAAGAAGTGCTTGTAATGGATTTAGTAACCATTCCCAGGAGTCTGAGGGTTTGTTCCTCCTCCAGTGAGACAAAGCCTTCTGACCACTGACAGAGGAACACTGATGATCTCAGTGCAGTAGCATAGATCAGGGTGTGGGATGTATCAGAGAGCAGGTCAACAGCAGTTCTAGTGGTCAGCACATTGGATGGAGCAGGTGGAACAACCTGTGGCCCTTTGATGGAACCAGTTTGTGGCCTTAAGGCTAGACTGGAGCATTAGGAAGGTTTGTGAGCGCTCAGCTCTACTGTTTGGGAAGAGAATTTGAACAAGAAAGGAGGTTCCATCAACATGTTGGTGTCAGATGCCACAGGAAGCTTCAGGGTCCTGGTAGAGCCTGTCCCTCAGGGCTTGGAGTGGTTTCATCTGTAAGACCAACAGCATAATGCTTTGGCTCACAGCCTGAGCCAAGCTGTCCTGGGCTGTGAGAATAATTACAAGGCTTTAGAATTCAATAATAAACAGGAATCCTTTTCTGGGAAGCTGCTGCATAATGTGCAAAAGCCAACAAGTGGATAATGTGGGAACTCTGCAGAGTTAGTTAGTTGGTCTGAATGACGGCAGGATGAGAGGAGACAACAGGACGGATGATTTCAGGCACCGATACGTCAGCAGCTGATCCTTTAAATCTAATAAAATGCAAGGTGGAGCCTCCGAGGATCAAACCTGCTTTTTGGGGAACATCCTGAAGATGAATGAGATGTAGGGAATATAGAGGCCGAGTCAACACTCAGGATCTTCTAATCGATGCTGAACAGCGTGTTAGCATGGCAGTGTGTATTATCCAGCTGGAAGAGGACACTGCCAGCCAGCAGCACCATGCTCATGAAGGAAGCCTTTATGTGCTGCTGTCATGAGAAAATCAACTTTATGCTGCATCCCAGCATTGTGGTTGACTTGTGTTTGTCTGAAACACACACACCATCTCCTCCAGTCTGTTGTTTTGCAGGATTGTGTCACATTTTGGATAACGGATGTTTTAGGATTGTAGTGATAATGCCAGGATGTTCACAGAGAGTGTAACGACGTGTTCCAGAGCCCACACAAAGACATCTGGCCTTTAGCTGGTGTATACAAACAGCAGTAAACCAGATTAAACTGTGTTGTCTTGTAAAATGAAACACTTCCAGTTTATCTAAACAGTTAATGGGAGAACCGCATTAGTAGCATGTTCTATAAACATCCAGTCTGCTGCCTCAACGTTCTCATCTCACAGAGGAAAAGTTGGTGTTCCACCTTCCAGCTGAGTCGGCTCTTTTGGAAAGAACCAGAATAAGGAAAATGTGGTTTTGTTCTTTGAGGGTTTTACAGTACGCCTGTCTGTCCTCCTCAGCAGCCGTTGGTTCGTCTCCGTGGCGGGGCCATCGTGGGCGAGGGCCGGGTGGAGGTGCTGAAAAATGGAGAGTGGGGCACCATCTGTGATGACAACTGGAACCTGCTGTCTGCCACCGTGGTGTGTCGAGAGCTGGGCTTCGGTACGGCGAAGGAGGCCCTGTCTGGAGGTCGCCTGGGACAAGGTAGCCGCTTCCATATTTCTGTTCTCTTCCAGCCGCTTCATGGTTCAGACAAAGGCAAGAAGAGACTAATGTTTGAAATAAATAGTCCTTATGAAAGGACTGCTCTGTCCTTAGCTGTGTAATGCCAGCAGTGAGAGAAGCATAAAAACATAAAATAAAATGTCTGGAATAATTAGAAGGTGGATCTGAAACTGTCCGGTGACGATGACGGACTGGATGGCTGGAACAACGGTCTATGTATATTTCCTCCATGGGATGGAGTAAAACCACATGTTCCAAACATGTCAGACAGTAATTGCAGTCTTTCAGCTTTCCTCCTTATATCACGCCTGTGGACCTGGAGAAGTTTGACCTGATGGTAAAAATGATTAAAACTTAGAATGTTTTTTTTCTACTTTAAAGCAACATTTTTTTTATCCAGTTGGGTTCATTCTACTGCTAGTAACCATAATACTGACGTTCTAACGTTACGTAGTGGTTCTGACTGTGTGTTAGCCTTCATCTTTCACTGAGCCCATCTTTCCCTCTCCTTTGCTGTGTTTTATGGTTTCTAGGATCATTTATAACGTGTATTCCTTCTCTGTTCTGGCGTACCAAAACATGAACACCAGAGCTATTTTTGGGGTTTTTGGGTTTGTCGGCACAAAAACCTGATTTAATCTTAACATAAAGATTTCCATTAGAGTAGATTTAAAGTTTAAAACTGGCTAGAAGGTTGGTTAAATAAATAGCAAGAAATTATTGTTTTGCTTTTATTTGTTCACGTTTTCTGCTCAGTAACAGTGATGCTGAAATATGATTTGTAAATGTAACAGAAATGAAATACTTGTGCGGCTGTAACAACATGTTTTAGGCTTATAGAGGCAGCTACATGAGCTGATAATCAGAGGACAAAGTTAGTTTTTACCTGACAATAAAGAGACATGTATTTTTCTGACCACATATCAGATCATTGTAAATATTAATGTCCTGTTTCAGTCACCATAAAAACAATAATATATATGTAATAATGAGTTAAATTATACAAGTTAGCATAGCTTATAACTGCAAATGACAAAATTAATGCCAGACAGCATTTCGTGATGTGAGGAGCAGGAGGAGAAGAAGGGTTATCACAGCTCATTATTACAAATAATCACCACAATAAACCTGACTTATATGTGTTTGTCTCACTTTTCTGACCAGGCCTCAGTGTTCAGGGGTCTTACTCAGAAATACAGAAGTCACATCTTGCTTGTTTTGAGTTTGGGTCCAGAAGAAGAGCTCCACCTTCTACTGAGCAGTCGTTTTTATTCAGAGGCCTCCAGTCTGAAAGTCTCATTCATGGGCTCCATAGAGTTATGTCAGAGGCTCCATGAGGAGTTTACAGGAGCTGAAGCAGGTTGAAGGTCTGGAGCCTCCACCCAGCAGAAAGGTGCCACCAACCCATTTCTAAATGATACGCACAGCAGATATCTGCTCTGTGTTCCACAGACTTTAAAGCCTTAGCTCACCTGTTATCTGCAGAAAAAAGCACATTCTGCCCCAAGTGGTAAAAAGAAGGCCGTGTTTAGTTTTCATGGATCAACAGGGACATGCTGTACAGCGTTACACATTCCAGTCATGTTAGACACGGAAAATGTTGAAATGGAGAGAAAGTTCCTTTTCCAAATTCATTTTCCATCCTGATTTCTCATCACTGGCTCTCTAACCCTTCATGAAAACAACAGTCACATGGAAGCAATCAGAAAACTGTTCAGATCGTAGTAGTGCACTATAGCAGAGGAACACACAGTCTAAATGACCTTAACAGAGGACAACATGGATTATTAGTGCATAGTAGACATAAGATATGCCTTATTAATATGCCTTAGTGCCTTTAGAGCAGGATCTACAGCTTCAGTAAACTGGAGCTTTAAGGAGCTTTGAGGTCTTTAGGAAACTGAATGTTGTTGAAGCTGCTGTTGTTGAGTTTCTTACCTGTTGGGTTTTCTGATTGATCACTTGTTATCAGTATGAGCCTCGTTTCTGCACTAAACTGGCTTCTTCAGCCGTCCTGTCTTTGCTATCCAGTTCCACTGAGAACACCATCAGCCTTGTGGGTATTTTTCCCTGATTAGTTTTTTAAAGAATGCTGTAGGCCTACATACTTATGTAAAGTTTGGTCAATGCAGTCATTTGCTGTCTTGTCGAAAGAGGTAAGAAATCACTTAATGTCTGTCCTGTAAATACTGTTGGAATGTAGAACCAGCAGCGTAGCTTAGCTTAGCTTAATTTAGCTTAGCTTAGCCTAGCCTAGCGTGAAGACGGGAAGCAGGGGACCACAGCTCCTCTGGCACTGTCCAAATTAAATGACAAAATCAGGGTTACAGATTTCAGACACCTTAATTTTTTGATGCCTTTGTTGTGTAGTAGATCTAACTTAAGTGTCTACAGAGAGATGTTTCCCTTCATCTGCACCCCACAGCTCAGAATGACAAAATTAAAACATGTTTCTAGAGATGTGTGCAAGTGACTGAAAATCAAATCTCTCATTTACAACAACTATTCAGAACCTTACATCAGATTCTTGAAGGTCTTTTGGCAGCAGTTCCAGCTTTGAGGATTCATCTGGAGTCTCTAGAGGCTGCAGACAGTTTTCCTCATTCTTCCTGCAGACCTTTCAGGTTGAATGAAAAGTGTCTTTGAGCTGCCGTGTTCATGTCTTTCTACAGATGTTCTGAGGGGTTTAGGTATGGCTTTGGGTCAGATTTGTCCTTAAGAGGCTCCTGGCCTTGCTATGCTGTGGCTGTCAGCTGTTGGAATGATGATGCCACCACCGTGCTTCATGGTTCTGAAATAACACCAAATAAATGATTAAAATGACACCGAACACAATAAGGTTATCTCACATGGTTCCTGAGGTAATAATAAAATGTCTAAACATATGAATAAACTTACAGATTGTAAACTTTAGGCTACATGAAGGTAGACTTCTAACATGGTTAAACATAAAAACATATACATTGACTAATAATGAGAAAAATAAGACAGGGAGAATATATTCTTAGAGTAAAAACACTCTCTGTGTCTTTACGGCTGTGGTCTGTGACAGAGAAGGTGTTGGTATCATGTGTGTGCTTCTTCCACAAACACTTCAGATTCAGTGTGTTTCTCTTCCATCCTGGTCCTGATCAACCTGCTACCAGAGTCCAGATCATCACTCCAATGATGCTGCATTTAATGTTCTGATTTAAACTGTTCAATTCTCTTTTGTGTAGAAAGTTCTGGGTGTTGGAGAGATCAGAAGGTCAGAATGTCAGTCCTGCAGAGGTGTGGTGTGTTGACACTTTATGACCTTTATCAGATTCTAGTGGAGGCAGGAGACGTCCTGTTGTGTCCCAGAGAGCCGTGAGTGGCCCTTTAGTAGGAAACATCCCATCAGCTGATGTTCCATTTAGAGGTGAATTTTGGGTTGGCTGTCTCCTGAAATGGTGTCTGACCAAATTTACAGCTTTGGGAGAGGATCTCTGGATCTTTGTGTGTTGATCTGGAATGTTCTGCTCCTCAGTACGCTACACCTACAGACAGTTTAGAATCACCAGTTAACCTCAGCATGTTTGTGGACTGTGGGAGGAAGCTGGAGAACCTGGAGAAAAGCCACACATGTACAGGAGAACATGGAGACTCCATGCAGGAAGATCCCAGGAAGGAAGGGACATGAACTTCTAGCTGTGAAGCAACGATGCTAACCACTGAGTCACTGTGCTGAACTTTAAATTTTTGTCTATCTATTAGTAGTCAGGTGCTGTTAGGCAGATTTTTAAATGGAACTGACTCCAGAAGCAGTGCAGTCCTCTCTCTGCTGTTAAGATAAGATAAGATAAGATAAGATAGACTTTATTGATCTCACAAAGGAGAAATTTACTGTTACAGGGATCTTAGGAACAAAAAACAGAGGAGTGCAAAAAGTCCCGAAAGTGCAAATATAAGATAATAAATATTGCACATAATAACAACTACACACGTGGACAAAATTGTTGGTACCCCTCAGTTAAAGAAGGAAAAACCCACAATTCTCACTGAAATCACTTGAAACTCACAAAAGTAACAATAAATAAAAATTTATTGAAAATTAAATAATCAAAATCAGCCATCACTTTTGAATTGTTGATTAACATAATTATTTAAAAAAACAAACTAATGAAATAGGGCTGGACAAAAATGATGGTACCCATAACTTAATATTTTGTTGCACAACCTTTTGAGGCAATCACTGCAATTAAACGATTTCTGTATTTGTCAATGAGCGTTCTGCAGCTGTCAACAGGTATTTTGGCCCACTCCTCATGAGCAAACAGCTCCAGTTGTCTCAGGTTTGATGGGTGTCTTCTCCAAATGGCATGTTTCAGCTCCTTCCACATATGTTCAATGGGATTCAGATCTGGGCTCATAGAAGGCCACTTTAGAATAGTCCAACGCTTTTCTCTCAGCCATTCTTGGGTGTTTTTGGCTGTGTGTTTTGGATCGTTGTCCTGTTGGAAGACCCATGACCTGCGACTGAGACCAAGCTTTCTGACACTAGGCAGCACATTTCTCTCCAGAATGCCTTGATAGTCTTCAGATTTCATCGTACCTTGCACACTTTCAAGACACCCTGTGCCAGATGCAGCAAAGCAGCCCCAAAACATTACTGAGCCTCCTCCATGTTTCACCGTAGGGACAGTGTTCTTTTCTTCGTATGCTTGGTTTTTGAGTCTATGAACATAGAGTTGATGTGCCTTACCAAAAAGCTCCAGTTTGGTCTCATCTGTCCAAAGGACATTCTCCCAGAAGCTTTGTGGCTTGTCAACATGCATTTTTGCAAATTCCAGTCTGACTTTTTTATGAGTTTTTTTCAGCAGTGGTGTCCTCCTTGGTCGTCTCCCATGAAGTCCACTTTGGCTCAAACAACGACGAATGGTGCGATCTGACACTGATGTACCTTGGCCTTGGAGTTCACCTTTAATTTCTTTGGAGGTTGCTCTGGGCTCTTTGGATACAATTCCAACGATCCGTCTCTTCAATTTGTCATCAATTTTCCTCTTGCGGCCACGTCCAGGGAGGTTGGCTACTGTCCCGTGGGTCTTGAACTTCTGAATAATATGAGCCACTGTTGTCACAGGAACTTCAAGCTGTTTAGAGATGGTCTTATAGCCTTTACCTTTAAGATGTTTGTCTATCATTTTTTTTCGGATGTCCTGGGACAATTCTCTCCTTCGCTTTCTGTTGTCCATGTTCAGTGTGGTACACACCTTTTCACCAAACAGCAGGGTGACTACTTGTCTCCCTTTAAATAGGCAGACTGACTGATTATGAGTTTGGAAACACCTGTGATGTCAATTAAATGACACACCTGAGTTAATCATGTCACTCTGGTCAAATAGTTTTCAATCTTTTATAGAGGTACCATCATTTTTGTCCAGGCCTGTTTCATTAGTTTGTTTTTTTAAATAATTATGTTAATCAACAATTCAAAAGTAATGGCTGTTTTTGATTATTTAATTTTCAATAAATTTTTATTTATTGTTACTTTTGTGAGTTTCAAGTGATTTCAGTGAGAATTGTGGGTTTTTCCTTCTTTAACTGAGGGGTACCAACAATTTTGTCCACGTGTGTACACAGTAGTGTTATACAGTCTGATGGCAGTGGGGATGAAGGACCTATTATAATCGCTGCTATGTTTGTTTTCCTGTATCAGTTTGTGTGGGATTAAGAGAAAAGAACCTGAATGTGTTTGTGTGTTTTCAGGTATGGGCCCAGTGCACATGAATGAGGTGGAGTGCTCTGGATTTGAGAAGTCCATAACTGAGTGTTTCTTCAACAAGGAGGCTGTGGACTGTAGCCATGAGGAGGATGCAGCCGTCAGATGTAACGTTCCTGCTATGGGCTTCCAGGAGAGGGTCAGTAAACCTACACACTGTATTTATGTCTTCTCAGTAATGTTCTTCTCTGTGCCAGTAAACGTTTGGACACACTGACTAATTCAAGCATTTTTCTTTATTTCTACTAATTTCAATATTATATATATTTTTTACAAACTTGCAGCAGACATCAGAATAACAAACTGATGCTTGAAATCATCCAGTATATGGAAAAGAGCGTGCACAATAAAATTTGTTTGATGTTTTAGTTTCTTGCTGTGCTCGCCCTTTATTCTTAGCCAGCATCATGATGTCATCATGGGAGCTTTTCCAACAGTCTTGAAGACGTTCCCACATATGCTGAGCACTTGTGGGCTGTTTTCTCTTCACTCTGCTCTCCACTTCATCCTTAACCATCTGAGTTGGGTTTAGCTGGGTCACTGTCTTCTAATGGAGTCCTCTATCACTGTGTTTCTCGGTCAATCAGCCATTCCAGGCCGGGGGTTGTTCTGTGAAAAACGATAAGACCACACCAGATGTTGTAGTGACCATCCTGTGAAGTTCTGACCACAGAATCACAGTTCCTCCTTCATGCTTCATGATGGGAACCAGCCGCTAATGTCCGTCCCTTATGTTTGTTGGTTCAAGCACTCCTCTTTGTCTAATTGGGCTCCTTCAGTAGTGGTTTATTTGCAGCAGTTCCACCTCCTTCACACCATCTCCCAGCAGCTGAGAACCACTGATGTGGGATCTCATCCATGGTGCTGTTAACTGTTTATTTCTTCTTAGTTTGTGAGCTTTGGTGGAGGGAGGTCTTGGTCTTCCTTCCAGGGTGGTCCTTAAGGGAACAAGTTTCTTCACAGAAGTTGATGGTTTTTACTCTTCAAGAAACTCAAAGTTCCAGACCTGTTCTGGACTACCTGACCTTCTCCACTGAAAACTGAGTGTTGTTTCTGCGCTCTTGGTTAAATTGTTGGTGTCACAGTGTTTATTATTATGGTAGTTAAATTGGTTTATCATCAAGGCTAATGGTGGCTGCTCTGAGAAATCTACTGGATGAAGTATACAGTAGTTGGAGTTCCTTCTGCCACATGTACCGCTGAATGTCTCATTTCAGTTTAGATGTCTTCAGTTCTGGTCTACAATGCAGAAAACGTAAAAATGAAACAGAGTGTTGAATGTGTCTGAATGTTTTGTTGGTGCTCTGTCCTCTATCCATCTTCATACGTTTATTTTTGCCTTTAACAGCTTCAGTTATGAACACAAAAAATGTATGACAATTAGCTCCACTGATTCATGCAACAGTTTGTATGTAATGGTGTGTTTTTCACACCCCTAGCTGCGCCTGAGTGGAGGCCGTAACCCCTATGAAGGCCGTGTGGAGGTGCTGATGGAGAGGAACGGCTCTCTGGTGTGGGGGACGGTGTGCAGCGAGGGCTGGGGAACCATGGAGGCCATGGTGGTCTGCAGGCAGCTGGGCCTGGGCTTCGCCAGCAATGCTTTCCAGGTACGAGTCACTACAGCCAGGGGCAGATCAGCCTGCTGTTCCACTGGTTTCAGTTTGGGGTGTTTTTCTTAGATCTGCATCTTTAGTTTGCAAGGCCAGAGCTTCGAAGTAGAGACCCCAGAGACGCTTCCTGTAAAACTGTTTAAGAGCGAGGAAAAAGTGGAAAGCTTTGTGAGTTCATGAGAAGTTCATTTCTTTAAACGATCTGCTTCATCTACACTCATGAATATCAGTTCATTATCTATTAATTATTGGATATGTACGTTTTTTCATGTCCAACTGACGCTCTATGCAGCAACTAAAAGCCACTTTTAGCACGTAATGTGAATAAATAAATTGGAGCTGTACAGACTGAACACACCTGTGGGTTTCTGTTAACACTAAATTACATCATGCTTTGCAAGAACTTTCCTCTGAACCGATCATTGCATTTTAGTGTTTTCCTAAGCAGTGATGGGACACTGCTGCATGTGGGGCTGGTAGAATATAGTGTTACCTGTGTGCATGCACAGGTGTGTTTACCACCAGCTACTGAATAGCGCTGACTCTGCAGCAACCCACGTCAAAAAGCACAGCAGCTTCCAGTAAATAGATGGTAGCATAGTAGAACAGCTAGTTTATTCTCCAGACAGCAGCACTCAGTCAGCTAGAACGTCTGCACAGAAACAGGCAGAGAAAAAGATGGAAAGCAACAGTAAAATGTGATCATCGTTGGATGGAAGGTAAACCATGTGGATCTGAGGAGCTGGTGGAGATAAAAGCAGCTTTTTTCTGTCCTCACTGCATCCAGAGGGTCCTGCTATATACTGTATGCTGTAATCTAAATGCTATATGCTAGCTGCTACATGCTATATACTACATGCTACATGCTAGCTGCACTGCAGATCCCTTGATGAAGCCAGTAACCCCCTCAGCAGCTGTCTTTTCCTGGGTTAATACATAGTCAGCATCAGTCTGTTAGTTTTCTTCGGTGTCGATCTTTAACCGTCTCGTGGCTTTTTTCCATTTTTGCATTCTTACTTGAAAACCCCAAGTTATTGCCCATTAATCAACTTCATTTACGAGCAGAAACTCCAATGAAGGTGAATAAATAAAATGGAAAGCCGTGCAGACATTTCAGACTGGCTGTGAGTGCTCCTTAGTCAGACTAGACACCGATTTAATGCTCAACTTTTAGCTTTAATGCAATTCCATACAGAAAATAAACTACAGAGACAAAACTATTTAGTTTACCAGACTGTAAGTGTGTTTATTTCTTCAATTTTTGAACTTTGGATGTTTAGAACAAGTTCAGGCTGCAGACTGTCAAATAAAAAAATCCATTCAAAATAGAATCTTATTTCACCTGAAAATATGGCAGTAACTTTTAATTATTTTTTGTTCTACTTGTGCACAGAAAAATATAAAAGTTTGAAAAAGGAAAGCTAAATGATTTGATTTCACTTATATTAAATGATTCGGTCTCTCATTGGCGGCCACATTGTCCTGTGTTTCTGTGTGTCTGCGGATGCTC
Source organism: Acanthochromis polyacanthus (assembly GCF_021347895.1). Taxonomy (NCBI): domain Eukaryota; kingdom Metazoa; phylum Chordata; class Actinopteri; family Pomacentridae; genus Acanthochromis; species Acanthochromis polyacanthus. Next base: position 42,604,491 of record NC_067119.1, read on the forward strand.
AGACGGACAAACAGCCTTCTGTTGCCTCTGCTTACTGCTGACACGTGTGAGACATTAAGAAAAAGAGCCCCGGGCGTAAACTGGGCGACCCTAAACAGCGTGGTGGAGGTGGAGGTGGAGGGCTGCCGGCCTCTCAGAGCTGTGGAATGAAGAGCTGTGTGATTACAATAAAGGACTGTCAGCTGGAATAGGGGGTATTTACCAGGTTACAGTGTTGTGTTCTACTTCATCACAGACATGGAAATATCATTTAAAAAGCCCTTATTTGGCAGTTCAAGTTGCACTTTTTGGAAATAAATATATACCAGATAATAACACTGTACAACATGGAAAAAAGTCTCAGTTTAATGACCTGTTCTGACCGCCGTCATCAGCATCATATAATGTCCCATTCATGACTGTACTGTACAAAGATGAGGGCTCCACCTAGTGGTCAGAGAGGGCACTCCTTCCTTCACAGCACTTCGTGGTGTTCCAGCACCTCTCACCTCCAGCAGCTCCCTGAGGGTTGCTCTCGTTGCTCTGACCTGACAGTGATGATCATTTATACTTTATAGATCTGGATGAGCCCCGCTGTCTGTTGCAGCTGCAGAATGTTCTACCTGACAGCTCTGTTTGGTTGTATGTTGCATTTTTCATGCAATGCTGGGATGGCAACTTAAGAACAAAACTACATACTGCTTCTCAAGCAACCAGATCATGTTTTCAAACCCTCTCTGGTAACTGTATGAAGTGCTATCATGTCTTTTGTGAGCTGAACAGTAATTGCTTCAATGATTTCTCTCTGGAGTTTGCGACCTTTCTCAGTGGAGAAGGCGTCTAGAAGGGCTTTGCTTTGGGAGATGTTTACTCATCATACAGAGCTTTGTGGTGCTGATTGAAATGGTCAAACAGCAGAGAGGATCAACACTAACCTTTCTGCAGCTGTGATATGTATCCAGAACCGATTCCTTGCTCGTGTTGCTGTGCACACATGGAGCCTGCATGTCAACAAACAGTCCGGTTTGCGTCTCTGCTGACCAGTCTGTTCTGTCTCCATAATGTGCATCCTCCAGGAGACGTGGTACTGGCCGGGGGAGGTGAGTGCCGACGCCGTGGTGATGAGTGGCGTTCGCTGCTCTGGGACGGAGATGTCTCTGTCCCACTGTCTGCACCATGGAGACCACCTCAGCTGTTCCAAGGGAGGCGGACGCAACGCCGCCGGAGTGTCCTGCTCCGAGAGTAAGACCCTGAAATCCAAACATCGCTGCAGTTTGCTGAGAGTCTGGAAGGTTTACCCTGAAAGCTGAAAGTATTGAATAAAGGAAAGAAGTAACTGACATTTTAGCTTTGCTGTGCACTTTATCACTTCACACTACTCTACTCATTGAGTTTAAATTCAACCAATGGAATTATTTCTGGCTCTGGAAGCTCTGGCTCAGAGAAATGTTTGCATAGCTGAAAATCGCCAGAGGCCTGTGCAGTCTGAAACAGAAACTACTCATTTACTCTGCACAGAGCCACTTCTCTGTTTCTAAATCAGTTTTGTCTCCGTCTGCTCCTCTGTGGGTTTCTTTTTATCGCATCCTGCCGTCCACAGCGGCTCCTGACCTGGTGCTGAACCCTCAGGTGGTGGAGCAGACCACCTACATGGAGGACCGCCCTATGTTCATGCTGCAGTGTGCCTATGAGGAGAACTGTCTGTCCTCCACATCCAGCCAGGTCCCGGCCAACTCCTACCGCCGCCTGCTTCGTTTCTCCTCCCAGATCCACAACAACGGACAGTCGGACTTCCGGCCCAAAGCTGGCAGACACTCCTGGGTGTGGCACGACTGTCACAGGTCAGCATCTTCTAACGCTTCTACACCGGATTTATTCACAGCAGCTACCTGCTTTCATTTATGAATGTCTGGATTCATACATCTGCTGTCATCGCTGCATTTCTGTATAAATCAACAGCAATATCTGTAAACCTTTGAGCTCTAGAGGTGTTACTAGTAGTATTTTTAAATTTTCTTCCTGTTTCTGACCGCTATGCTAAGCTAGGCCGAACACGCCTGTTTTCTGCTGTGGAATAAAATTTATACTAACAGTCTTTAGTTTGGACACATCTTCTCATTTAATGCTCTTCTTTTTTTCTGATCATTTCCATTGTAGATTCTCACTGAAGGCATCAAAACTATAAATGAACACATCTGGAATTATGTAGGAAACAAAAAAGTTTAAAATAATTCAAAATGTGTTTCATATTTTAGATTCTTTGCTTTGATTCCTGCTTTGAACACTCTTGGCATTCTCTGGATGAGCTTCATGAGGTAGAACCTGAAATGGTTCTCCAACAGTCTTGAAGGAGTTCCAGAGATGCTGAGCTCTTGTTGGTCCTTTTACCTTCACTCTGTGGTCCATCTGAGCACAAACCATCTGGACAGGGTTTAGGTCAGGTAACTGTGGAGGCCAGGTCATCTCCATCATCTTCTTCTTGGTCAGATAGTCCTTTCACAGCCTGGAGGTGTGTTTGGGGTCATTGTCCTGTTGGAGAATAAATGATGGTCCAACTAAACCAAACCTGATGGGATGTCATGTTGCTGCAGGATGCTGTGGTAGCCATGCTGGTTCAGGGTTCCTTCAGTTTGGAATAAATGCCCAACAGAGACCATCACACCTCCTCCTCCATGCTTCATGGTGGAACCATGCATGTAGAGACCATCACACCTCCTCCTCCATGCTTCATGGTGGAACCATGCATGTAGAGACCATCCGTTCACCTTTTCTGGTCTCACAAGGACACGACAGATGGAACCAAAGATCTTACATTTGGACTCATCAGACCAAAGCCCAGATCTCCACTGCACTAGTGTCCATTCCTGGTGTTTCTTGGTCCAAACTGATCTCTTCTGCTTGTTGCTTTTCCTTAGTAGTGGTTTCTTAGCAGCTGTTGGACCATAAAGGTCTGATTGGTCAGTCTGCTCTGAACAGGTGATGTAGAGATGTGTCTGCTACTAGAACTAGGTTTCATTTATCTGGGCTCTAATCTGAGCTGCTATTAACTTTCCATTTCTGAGGCTGGAGACTCAGATGAACTTCTCCTCAGCAGGAGAGGAGACTCTTGGTCTTCCTTTCCTGGGGCGGTCCTCATGTCCGACAGTTTGGTCGTAGCTCTTGATGGTTTTTGTGACTGAACTTGAGGATACATTCAAAGTTTTTGCAGTTTTCTGGACTGACTGACCTTCAGTTCTTACAGTAATGATGGACTGTCGTTTGTCGTAGATGACTGGTTTTTGCCACAATATGGATTCTAAAAGTGGTCAAATAGAGCTGTCAACTGTGGACCAACCTGACTTCTGTACAACACAACTGATGGTCCCAACCCCATTAAGAAGGAAGAAATTCTACAAATGAACCTTGACAAGGAACACCTGTGAAGTGAAACCATTTCAGGTTCTACCTCATGAAGCTCATCCAGAGAATGCCAAAAGTGTGTAAAGCAGGAATCAAAGCACAGAATCTAAAATATAAAACATGTTTAGAGTTATTTAACAGTTGTTTACTGCATAATTCCATATATCTTGCTTCATAGTTTTGATGTCTTTGACATCTACAATGTAGAAAATAATGGAAATAAAGAAAAACCAGTGAATGAGGAGGTGTGTCCAAACTTCTGGTAGTGTGTATTGATCTAGCTCATGGAAAACAAAGGTAACAAATCTGATGCTGGTTGATGTAAAATATTGAGCTTAAAATTTCAGTTCATTTAATGTTGGCCACATTACTGAATCAGATTTAGAAGGACACTAGTGCAGCTCTTCTTGAAGCCTACAGACTGAAACACTTCATCACACTGTCCAGTTTGTGAGAAAGAGTTCTATAAATATAAGTCACAGCGTCATAGTACATTCTATTTCAGAACAATGAGCTTCAGCTTCATCTAGAGAGACGTTACTTCATAGCTGGACCACATAATTAAAGAAGACATTTGCGTGAATGAGAAACCACGTCTCAGATTAGACATCCATATGTTCTGCTGCCTTCTAATTGAAGGTGCACTCAGCCAAAGCTACTGCAGAAAGTCCCACATTCTTGTGGCTTCATGTCTTCACTGGAGGAAGCTGGTGAAGCTTCATACAGCTACCAGCATTAAATCTGTCAGGACCGGCAGGACCACTGAAAGACGTTAAACCACCTTAAAGACGTTAAACCACCTTAAAGACGTGCTGTGAGTTACAGGTGCCATGATGTCATTTTAATTTAGAATTTTAAAGGATCTTGATGAACTGTAAGCTGGAGCTGTGGTATACAGCAGAGAATGTTTCTGAGGAGGTTTGTAAAGCTCTGCTGCTGTGTGTGTGTAGGCATTACCACAGCATGGAGGTGTTCACCATCTATGACCTGTTCAGCCTCAATGGAACCAAAGTAGCAGAAGGGCACAAAGCGAGTTTCTGTCTGGAGGACTCGGAGTGTGATGAAGGTAGGAGGATGTTTGCTGGGAATTCAAAAACACTTTTGCTTCTCAGAGTTGTGCTAGAAGCTGTTTTTCTATCAAATCTAGTCCTTAAAGCAGCACTGAACACCAGAAGACTGATGGTACCAAACCTACAGAGAACCAGTGAGAACTTCCTCTCAGTTAGGAGCTTTTGATGAGTCACTGCTGTACTGTTTTGGTCCACCGCTCGTTTCCAGACACAAGTCAGCAGTTTTTCTACGTATTCAGCTCCATCAGCAGCTAGCTGGTGAACTATAAGCTGGGTGAGACCAGAACAGAGCTAAAGGGAGAACTATACATGCAGTGTCCAGATAGAAGATGACAGATAGATGCTCATGTTCTTCTGGGTCAGGAGGGAACATCAGTGAGCTCACAGCGACTTTAAAAGCAGATAACACATTCACAAGTTTTTATCAAATGCCGTCCGAGGGTTTGTTCTCTCAAATGTTTGTGTTTGTTATTGCAGGTATTGAAAAAAGGTATGAGTGTGCTAACTTTGGAGAGCAGGGCATCACCGTGGGCTGCTGGGATACCTACAGACATGACATCGACTGCCAGTGGATTGACATCACTGAGCTCAAACCTGGAGATTACATTTTCCAGGTGATGCTGCTTCTTCAAACTTACACTCATGCTTTTAGATTCTGTTTCTGCTTCACACTCACTCATTTCTGCTCTCTTCCAGATTAACATCAATCCAAACTATGAAGTGCCAGAGTCAGACTACAGCAATAACATCATGAAATGCAGATGTCGATATGATGGTCACCGTGTGTGGATGTACAGCTGCCATAACGGTAGGAGAAGACCGTCTGTACCTCTTTAGTGTTACAGGATAGGTTGCATTGTTCTGTCAGTATAGGAGCAGGTATTTCAGGATGTGTGACGTTTCTATGAAGACAGAAATGCAAACGTTCAGACCGTCTACACAGGTTTTCTTTTGTCCTAACAGGTTTATGGTCTCAGTGCCCTTCAGTACAGGATGATATTCATAGTTAATGCCAAAGTTTACACATTATTTTAGCTATTTATTATCTATTAAAAATAACTACTAATAGCTTTTGCTGCGTATACTGACCATATATTGATTACTTTTAGCTAAAATATAATATAGAGTTACACACGTGGACAAAATTGTTGGTACCCTTCAGTTAAAGAAGGAAAAACCCACAATTCTCACTGAAATCACTTGAAACTCACAAAAGTAACAATAAATAAAAATTTATTGAAAATTAAATAATCAAAAACAGCCATTACTTTTGAATTGTTGATTAACATAATTATTTAAAAAAAACAAACTAATGAAACAGGCCTGGACAAAAATGATGGTACCTCTATAAAAGATTGAAAACTATTTGACCAGAGTGACATGATTAACTCAGGTGTGTCATTTAATTGACATCACAGGTGTTTCCAAACTCATAATCAGTCAGTCTGCCTATTTAAAGGGAGACAAGTAGTCACCCTGCTGTTTGGTGAAAAGGTGTGTACCACACTGAACATGGACAACAGAAAGCGAAGGAGAGAATTGTCCCAGGACATCCGAAAAAAAATGATAGACAAACATCTTAAAGGTAAAGGCTATAAGACCATCTCTAAACAGCTTGAAGTTCCTGTGACAACAGTGACTCATATTATTCAGAAGTTCAAGACCCACGGGACAGTAGCCAACCTCCCTGGACGTGGCCGCAAGAGGAAAATTGATGACAAATTGAAGAGACGGATCGTTGGAATTGTATCCAAAGAGCCCAGAGCAACCTCCAAAGAAATTAAAGGTGAACTCCAAGGCCAAGGTACATCAGTGTCAGATCGCACCATTCGTCGTTGTTTGAGCCAAAGTGGACTTCATGGGAGACGACCAAGGAGGACACCACTGCTGAAAAAAACTCATAAAAAAGCCAGACTGGAATTTGCAAAAATGCATGTTGACAAGCCACAAAGCTTCTGGGAGAATGTCCTTTGGACAGATGAGACCAAACTGGAGCTTTTTGGTAAGGCACATCAACTCTATGTTCATAGACTGAAAAACCAAGCGTACGAAGAAAAGAACACTGTCCCTACGGTGAAACATGGAGGAGGCTCAGTAATGTTTTGGGGCTGCTTTGCTGCATCTGGCACAGGGTGTCTTGAAAGTGTGCAAGGTACGATGAAATCTGAAGACTATCAAGGCCTTCTGGAGAGAAATGTGCTGCCTAGTGTCAGAAAGCTTGGTCTCAGTCGCAGGTCATGGGTCTTCCAACAGGACAACGATCCAAAACACACAGTCAAAAACACCCAAGAATGGCTGAGAGAAAAGCGTTGGACTATTCTAAAGTGGCCTTCTATGAGCCCAGATCTGAATCCCATTGAACATATGTGGAAGGAGCTGAAACATGCCATTTGGAGAAGACACCCATCAAACCTGAGACAACTGGAGCTGTTTGCTCATGAGGAGTGGGCCAAAATACCTGTTGACAGCTGCAGAACGCTCATTGACAAATATAGAAATCGTTTAATTGCAGTGATTGCCTCAAAAGGTTGTGCAACAAAATATTAAGTTATGGGTACCATCATTTTTGTCCAGCCCTATTTCATTAGTTTGTTTTTTTAAATAATTATGTTAATCAACAATTCAAAAGTGATGGCTGATTTTGATTATTTAATTTTCAATAAATTTTTATTTATTGTTACTTTTGTGAGTTTCAAGTGATTTCAGTGAGAATTGTGGGTTTTTCCTTCTTTAACTGAGGGGTACCAACAATTTTGTCCACGTGTGTATGTATTGGAACTTACCTAGTTATTCATAACATTTAGTTAATCATTAAATCTTTTACTTTCAGGCTTTAGCTCTTTCTGTAAAGATGTATCTGTTGCTATTAGCTAATTATGATCAGTTCTCTGCTTTCTGACCTGGCTGTTATTACAGCTGCTCAGTGGAACATTTTAGTTTTTAATCAAAGTGTCATTTTTAAACTTAGTGTCCCTAATCTTTCTACGTACCTCTTGGACAGTGTAAAGACCCTGTAATGTTCAGTGTTTATGGTGAACATGTCTGATCTGATCTGATGCTTCACAGTGAGAATGAATGAACGTGTTGATGACGTCAGATGTGAAACGAGGACGGAGTGTGTGGTGCTAACTGCTGTCTCTGCTGCTGTAGGTGGCTCATTAAGCACAGAAACAGAACAGACGTTCCCAGGCCTCCTCAACAACCAGGTGACCCACAGGTAAAGCAGAGTGAAGCCAACCGGCCGTTCCCTCCAGCAGGATGACCGTCTGACGCCCACCAACCACTGCACATCTCCACCTGTGCTGGACTCCTCCTGCCAGCTGTGTCCTGGTCCAAACATCTCCTTTTATGTCCCCTCTTCTATGAAGCAGCAGCTTTCTGTGACACTCAGACCTCCTCCTTCCCTTCAGCAGAGAGATGATTTGATTCCCCTCCTGTCCAGACACAGTCAGCTGCAGCTTCACCAACACTTTGCTCTGTGACTGAGAGAGCTTTTTACTTTGTAATGAGCGCTGAATAAACCTGCAGGTTAGTGGCAGCATCAGGGAATGTCATCAGGAAAGTGCCTTTTTTCATGGAACTCTGCTGCAGTGTTTCCTGTTCAAAGCTCTCCTTGGGAGTTTGGATTTTTGTACCTGAAGATTGAGAGAATTATCATTGTGGCAGCACAAGTCAATTTCTTCCACTTTTAATCAGTTTCTCAGAGTGCCTTTTACACACTGAAGTCCAGATACACTGAGGTTACGTTCCACAGGCGTTCCTGCTGCATGCTGGGTATTTAAGGTGAAGCTTCACATCTCCACTGAAGGCTAAATGAGCAGAAGCAAGTCCTGACAAAGCAAGCAGCCGTTCATCACCAGTTACAGATACTAACTGTCTGATTGAGCTGCAGGACTGATGTGCCATGGCTGAAACGTGCCTCTAATCTGCTCTGCAAAGTGAATGGACCAGACTGTAGTTACGCTTCAAAAACAGAGGTGCACTACTAGAGGTGTAGTGGAAGCAATCTCATTTAACAGAGAGACAAATATTATTCTTATTTTTCTGTTTATATGCAGCAACATGTGTCTCTGAAGCTGACGTTCTCTTTGCCTTTACATCCATTCCTCCTCCCTTCTTTAAGACCTCTGATGGTTTGTGTCCACAGGATCTGTCACCTTCATCGTCCATGAAAGCCGCTCTGCAGTGCATTCTGGGAGCATCACGTTGCATTTCTAGAGAAGTGCCGTTGCTTTTCCTGCTCCTCAGTTGCATAAAGCTGAGGTTTTGACTACTTTATGCAAATGAGGAAAATAACTGTTGTTAACCTTAAATGAAAACAGATTCAGCAGCTGCAGAGCTGAATTCACCCCAGATGTGTTTAGAATAAAAGTTAAAAGCTGCCGTATTGGTCCAGTTTAAAGTTCCAGAAGCAGTCAGTTCCTGAGTGAAGTGTTGTTCTGTTAGATGCAGCTGTTCGGGCTGTCCGCCCATCAAGCATCCAGTGTTGTGATCCCTAAAAACGCCCCTGTGGACACATACCATAATAAGAAAAGCCCTCAGAGAGCAGTCCTCCTCCAAGGCTGCTCAGTCCTCGTATCATTTCTGATGGATAAGTCCTGATAAGTCCTCAGAGGTGGATTTGTAGTAGGATCACAATCAGCTGATGTAGTGTTCACTGGTTGTCATGGTTACAGTTACGATGTGCAGAAATCTTCAACAAATCCATGGATCCAGACTATAAGCTGCATCACTGCCAGAATCTAATGATTTGGTCCTTGAGTCATTTCTGACCTTCCCTGAAAATTTCATCCAAATCATTGGTCTGTTTTTTGTTTTTGAGTAATGTTGCTAACAGACAGACGGACAGACAGCCGATCGTCACATAACTCCGCCTAGACTCTGCCTCTTTGACGGAGTAAAAGTCTTGCTTTTGCTGCCCTCCAGTGGTTATCTTCTGACCTTGCTGCAGTTGGTTCTGGTTTGCTGCTGATGGACGGTTTCAGGTGCGACTGAACACATCTGACCCCAGCAGATTTTTATTCGACGCTAAACAAACTTGGAACTTCCAACCACAGCTGGCAGTAGATGGCTGCTCTTCACCTGGTCGGAGGTACTGTTAAACAGCCTGTTTCAGGGAAGGGCATGAGGGTTTTTAGTGTCGTGCTGAAATGAGAACGAAGGATCGACTTATTCTTGCATATATCCAGTGAAATGAATTAAAAGTCTCCCTCTGTTGATAGTTTTTACCTCGCTAACATGTCTATGTCAAGTTTTTAGCATGCTGTTTTATCATGTTTTTATCATGCAACTCATGATGCATTGCTCATGCATCATGAGTAAGATAAGCAATCAGTGCAGTGACTGGACACTTCAGTCCTTAGACTGCAGTATATCGATCCCAGATTCAGATTCAGACCAAACCAACCTGAACCAGGTAGTGTACGGCTGATTTATAGGTCCGAGGTGAGCTGGTGTGCTCCTTCTGCAGTGAATGGGGAGGGCTGAGGGACTTCATAGATGTTCACATTCTAGAGGAAGCAGGTTTAGATTTCCATCTGAGTCATTTCTAGACAGGAGAGGATTATTTTCATGGAAAAACGTTTAATAATGTAACTTTGACACACAGATGAGTTTTTAGGGATTAAAACAATGAGAGGAAGCATAAAGGTCCTCACATCACTTACAGCTGAGTGCTTTCAGTTCAAGCACGTTTAACTTCAGTGACCTGAACAGATGTGCTACATTAAGCTAATTCATTCATTGGTCATTGACTGCAACAACAAACCATTTTTCATAATCAAAGGAACAAGATGAAAAGCCTGTGGGCTGCTTTACCATGATGTTTTAACTAACATGTCTTATTACCTGTTGAGTTATTATTCTGTTAGCCAAGCTAACAAAGTAGCTAACTGACCATTTGTGTAATCACCAGCAGGTTTATGGGATGGCTCAGAGGGTAGTTTACCAGTGGTAGCCCGACATCTCCAGCTGAACAGCTCATATTAGCTTTTTTAAGATAACTTTCATTTTCCTGGGATAGTAGAGAGTTACTCCAGCATCTACCACCCCCAGGGCAGAATGAGGTTAGCTAGCTAACTAGCTAACCAGCTGTATTCCATTGTACAGTTCAAAGACTCAGGCCAGGATACCACACACATGTAGTCTGATGTACAGGGAGTCCCTAAAGTCTGGACTCATGGTAAATCTCATTAACTATCATGTTTTACCTCCACACATTAAATATGGCTTTGTGGAAAGAAGAAAGAGTTGAACTGGTGCTTCTCAGTGAAGGATGGATGCAAGGAAAGACAGCAGATGAATTTAATCATCCAAGGAGGATTCCTCTTGGCTTTTCCACGCTGATGAAGGTGGTTAAAGAGTTGAAAGAATCAGTCAGTGGTTAAAGACTTAAAAGAATCAGTCAGTGTCATGGACAAACCCTGTTCTGGACGACCAGATGGATCAGCCCAAACTAAAGGATTGGTCATGGATAAGATTCATGCTAGCACCAAGAAATCACCTCGTTAACCCTTACCCTACCACTATCCATCCCTGACCTTATCTTTCCGTTTGTCCATTCTTCATGTCCACTGAGAAGTACTGTTTCTACTCTTCCTTCTTGGAGTTCTTCAAGTTCTACTATTATATTACCATTGTTTCTAGTCCTGTAAGCACAGGACAAAGGTACAACACATCTATTGTTTCTGAAGCAACCTTTTTCTTCCTTTTAGTAGTAAAAATATTACTGATATGTTTAAAAATCCCTGTGAAGTGCGCTTTAAGACATGTTACTGGAGTGTGTGTACATCAGCAGACTGTCGGTACAGGAAGGTTTCAGCCTTCACTGCTTTATGTTCTCCTATCAGGAGGACAGAAGAGCTGATTTCCATCCTGTGGTTGGTAGAAACCATCCTCTCTGTTCTCCATCACACAACCAGAGTTCCAGATGTGTTGATTTTCTCCAACAGCTCATCAGTAACGTCCTGTTTTAACGTCACCTCGTTTTATTCTATTGTACAATAATGTGTGACTCCAGTTTTAATGTACTTTTTGTAATGGTGCTATCAAACTGCTCCTCTGTTTTCTGAGGACAGTACATGTTGAACAGCTACATTATGTATACTAACAGTATACTTGAACTGAGCGTACGAAACAATGTGCTTTGTGTGTGAAACTATAATAAAAGTCTGAGTTACGGAGCAACCACAGCTTTGCTGTTCTGTTGTTTTCTGTTCTTCCACGTTTTTGTCGTGGTTGACCTTGCTTTAGCTCTGAACATTCAGTTTTCTTGGTTTTTATGCTGCTGATGGCTGATATTTGTCCCTGCCACAGACTGATTTAGAGCTTTGACAGCATGTTTTAGGGTTGTCTTCCAGTCTTAAATCCACTCCACACTACCAGCTATCAGTTCTAGTCTCTGACTGTTGCCAAACGTTGATTTTTCCCCTAACTGCTTTTACTTTTTAGCTCCGTGTCATAATTTCATCTCACGACAGATTTCAGCTTTGGACTTTTAATTTAAAAATTCAGGTTTTGCTTCGTCATTCTGACCTGTTGGGTGTGGATCAAAATGTATTTTACAACACGATGTAGAGTGTGTAAAACGTGATGCAGTCTGCATACTTTGGGGGGTGCTGGAGTCTATCCCAGCCGACTCGGGTGAAGACAGGGGACACCCTGGACAGGTCACCAGTCTGTCACAGGGCTACATATACAGACACACAATCACACTCACATTCACACCTACGGACAATTTAGAGTAACCAATTAACCTCAGCATGTTTTTGGACTGTGGGAGGAAGCCGGAGTACCCGGAGAAAACCCACGCATGCACAGGGAGAACATGCAAACTCCATGCAGAAAGATCCCAGGCCCAGGCCGGGATTTGAACCGGGGATCTTGTTGCTGTAAGGAAAACGTGCTAACCAGAACACCACTGTGCAGCCCTTCCTCCCACAGTCCAGAGGGTAAAATATGATTCTGTATTGTCCGTAGGTGTGATGATAATTCTGCTTCATGTTCTTTGTTGAGGTCATCATGGATGCTGGTGGTGCACCAAAATACAACACATTTAAAAGTGTTCCTAATAATTTGACCACCCAACTAACTGACACAAAATATTAGTGGTTCAAAAAAGTCAGTCTGAAGGACACAGAGAGAAGAGCAGTCTGTAGAGGTCCACATGGTGCAGATAGACCTGGATCTACCAGCAGGTGGACCAAAGAACGTAGGGATAGCTTTACTTCTTTAGGTTCCATCTGTCCAAAGCTGTCAGATTTAAGGAGTCTTAGTTGAAAACACCTTTCTGTCCTTACATTCTGACACATTTGAATATAATTAGGAATTTTACTCACAATCTGCACTTTTGACTCCTGGTCTGCTGTAAAACAAGCCTCAGGACAGGACCTCTGTGTGCTCAGTGATGCTGCAGCTGAGGTTCCTGATGAGCTGAGGAACACCAGGAGCTTCTACAGAAGAGCAACACTGACCTCTGCTGGTTTCAGTCACACATCACACTGTTCCTGTCCAGTCAGCTGCTAGCATCAGATCTCTGTTCATGCTTTCTCTGAAGGACTGACGCCATCGTTCAAAGGTATGGGCTCACTTAGAAATGTCCTTATTTCTGAAAGAAGACCACAGTTTTATTAAGAGAAACCAGAGAATGTTCAGAGGTCACAGGTAAACCAGTGGATTAGAAAATGGAGGTAGTGAGTGGTAGGAGATGGTTCATGGAGAATGTGCCAGATATGATAGAAGCTGATGGTAAAATCAGGAGACGTCACGTTCAATGTGGTGAGATCACTTTAAAACATCTCCATGCCCATCTATCTTTTTAGGATAATGCTGCATCTGCTCATTTTTCGTCTGCATTCTTTATATTTTCATTGTTAGTGTATGTATGATTTGTCTCATCTCAACTGTGAAATTTACAGAGAATAAACATAATGTAAAAAAAAATAATAAAATAATTACACAGCCCAACCTTCCTTCTAGCCAGTTTTGTCTAAAACATCCATGGATAAACTACTACGAATAAACATCATCCATCATCAGGGTCATGGGGGTGGAGTCTATCCCAGCCGACTGAGGGTGAAGGCAGGGTTCACCTGGACAGGTAACAGTCTGTCACAGGGCTACACATAGAGACAAACACTCACATTCACACCTACAGACAGTTTAGAATCACCAGTTAACCTCAGCATGTTTGTGGACTGTGGGAGGAAGCTGGAGAACCTGGAGAAAAGCCACACATGTACAGGAGAACACGGAGACTCCATGCAGGAAGATCCCAGGAAGGAAGGGACACGAACCGGGGATCTTCTAGCTGTGAGGTGACAGAGCTAACCACTGTCCACTGTGCAGCCCATGAGAAAAAAATAAGGTTAATAAACAAATATAAGCAATAAGAATCACGTAGCCCAAATTTCCTTCCATCTTATTTTATCTTTCAAAAAAATCATAGTTAAATTATTACTAACAAACAGTTAGCTTTAATATCAGTCAGATGAAATAAACTGCCAGTTAGACCCTGTAGTACCATCACTCAGCTAGAGTTAGTATAAAGTAACATATTATACTGTTAATGTGAATGAATAGTTTTAATGTTGGTCATTCTGACATTCTGTGGATCAGGAGAGTCAAACTGATTCTAGTTCAGGTTAAACATTCAGCCCAGTATGATCTGAAGAGGATCAGACCAGTAAAACCAGTAAAACCACAGCATGATAAACTATAAATAACCACTACTAATAATGGTTCCTTTGGTTTAGAGCAAAAAGTACATTCTGAAAATGTTCACGTTTAAGGAATTATCTTTCTACTAAACATCATGAATAACCTGAACTTTCTGAAGAAAAATAAGTTCAGTTTCACCAACATTCATCCTCAGTTTATCATTTCCTCATTACAACTTCCAGATCACAGAGTGTCTACAAAGGAACACAACATTTAGTCACCTGGAGCTGAAGCAGAGGATTTACTGGAGGATCACAACCACAAAAGAAGACAAAAAAGCAACAAAACAAGACAAAATATTACAAAAATGAGACACAATGTGACAAAAAAAATGGACAAACGACACAAGCCAGACAAAAAGCTACAAAAACATGAGAAAAACAAAAGTCGGACAAAAACGCAACAAAAACAAGATAAAATGTTACAAAAATGAGACACAAAAGAACAAAGAACAATCTACTATTTTACTTTCTGATCCAAACAACTTGTCATGGTCTAGAAATTAGTTTAAATTTATAGTTTTACTAATTTACAATCTGCAGTTAATGTCTTCTCTGTAGTTTTTACACTTTGAGGGCCGGATTGGACCCTCTGGAGGACCACTTTTGGACCACAGGCCTCATGTTGGACACCTCTGACTTAGACTGTTTTTACTGAAGCAGCTTTCATATTTATCACACTTTTAGATGTGATATTGCGTAAACTGGTCTCTGGTGTTTTTTCCGTCAGTGTTCCAGCTTTAGTTTGTCACGTTTGCAGTGAGTGTTCCTGTTCTGGTCCAGGGTTCACTCCTCTCTGTGCCAGATGTTTGCTTTAAAATGTTCTGCTGCTCTGTCAGGCCTCTGACAGCTGTGATCATGTTTTCTGTATCTGTGGTCATCAGAGAGGACCATCAGTGGAGCTCACAGAAAACTTCATCAGCGTTAACAGTTTGTCCTTAAAGTCCTGTTTTTTCAGCCTGGTTTTAAGCTGAGAAAGCAGCTCTGGGTCACCCTGCTCCGTCTCACTCAGTGTTTGGAGCTACACAGCTGAAGGTTTATTGGAGAGGAGTTGTAAAAGAAAGTATTCATTGTAATACAGATCTTTTCCAAGATAATTTATCAAATTACTTCCATATTCTCTGTCAGAACGCCACGGCATTTTCAAAACACGACGATGAGCAGAATCCTGGGAGGTAAAAGTGACGGCGGGGTTTTCTGAGAGAAGAAACAGACAAACGTCAGGTTCTATCTGACAGTCAGGATTCTGTGGAGCAGAACAGGACGCTTCACGGGTTTCTGAGTCAAATAAGAAAACAAACAGGCAGTAACGAGGTGGAACACGCTCATAATGTGACAATAAAAGTCTTATGAAAACAGACGCTGAGCGCCAACATCAAGAGGAATGCAGTGATTGTTAGAATGCTGCCAATAAGGTTTGAAATGTCTGAAACCTCCTCAGACTGCAGAAATCCTTACAGAGGCTTCTTTCTTTTTCTTTTAGAGGCTGATTATTACTTAGGTAAATGTGCCACATACATTTGAAAAGCTCTGATTTAGCTGTCTGGACTATCAGTGCTGCTGGACTCCTGTGGTCCAGTCAGAAGCTCCAGTGGTGATCCAGTAGCTGCTAATGAAGCCTCCAGATGCTCCAGCTGTTGAATCATCAGCATAGAAAATAAATCAAACAAATCCACATTTTCTCTCATTTCATTTTATGAATTTGTGTTCTTTATTTGAATGAATGTAAAAAATGAAACTTAATTCAAAGATAAAACTCATGACCAGTTCCATAAGATTAATTTCCTGTTTATGATTTCTAGAATTATGTGGTTAGATCAGTTTGCCTCTTTCAGCTGGAAATAGTTTAATAGTTAAAACAGAAAATCAGGGCTTTAGTTGACCAAATATCCACAGCATCCATCCATCATCTGGACACTGTTTAGTCCTCATCAGGGTCATGGGGGGTGGAGTCTGTCCCAGCTGACGGAGGGTGAAGGCAGGGTTCACATAGAGACAAACAATCACACTCACATTCACACCAACGGTTGAGATCAAATATTAAAGGTAAAAATGAGTAACAGTGTTCTGCTGGGAATCATTCATGTGGATGTTACTTTAACATGAACCTATCTGCTTCAGACCAAGCCCATCACCATGGCAACGGTGCTCCCTTCCCAGGACAGTACATCCCACCGCACTGCAGACCTGCTCAGGTATGACCTCCAAACCCCCGGCCTGGTCCAGGAGCTGTGTGCTGCAGTGAAACAAGCCTGATAGCCAGAGGACCCAGAGACAGAGCGTCAGCCTGACAGAGCGTCTGCATCACGGAGCGTCAGCAGCTCTAAGTCCATGATGGATCAGAACTACAGCGTTTAGCAGGCGGTCTCCATGTTGCTGCCATCGGAGCAGCATATTCACGTCCTTCATGGTGTCATAAAAACCAGCTTGTGTCCTTCTAAGAGAAGTCAGACACTCTTCTATCATGATGAAGAGCTCTGTTCTTCACACACTTCAGTCAGCGTTCTGGTGTCGGCCATATTGAAGAACTCCTGAGCTTATTGTGGATGCAGGCAGTGAAGTGCAGGATATCAGGAGAGACAAACCTTCATTCTCCCATCAGGTAGAACATCATGACCACCTGTCCAATACTTCAGGCTGCTAAAACTCCTCTGACCCAGTCTTTCATGGAACCAGAACCTCTGGGGATGTCCTGTGGATTCTAGAGGGACCTACCCAGACCAGGTTGATCCTGGACCATCCCACAGAGGCTCAGTAAGAACAAGATCTGGGGAGTTTGGAACCTAGAACAGCTTAGCTCTGTTGTGTTCCTGGGTTCTCCTGAGCAGGTTCTGTGGTGTGTCGGGGTTCATTGTCCTGCTGAGGGTGGAAAATGGCATCAAGGCCTGCTGTTGGGGGGGTTGTTGACCTCCAGTGTTTAGGTGGTGGAACACGTTAAACATCCACATGAATGTCAGGACTCAAGGTTTCCCAGAAGAACGTTGGATTAGAACGAGATATGGATGTTCTTCACCTGTCAGTGGTCGTAATGGTGTGACTGAAGGTGGATGACGTCACTTCTACGATAGTGTAACTCAGACTAAACCTAAGAAGGCAAATCAAACCATTTCATCCACATTTTCTTTCTTCACCAAGTTTTCAGTCTGTATTCCATAAAGCAGAAGAGCACTGAGTGAAAGCTGCTCCTAGAAGGAAGGAGAACTCCTCCAGATGAACCACACTGACATGAAAACAAACCAAATGAGACAATAATGGCAGCAGGAGATAAAATATGTACATGTTTCATTTATTGGCATACAAGGTTTAGATTAATAACACATCTGGATTTCAACTGAAAAAAGAACGTAGAAAAGCTCAATGACAAATGAAGACCAAAAACATTGAAGAAAACGTCAAATGAAACTTAATTTACACAATCAGAAATCAAGCTAACGGCTGATTGGTTAATTATGGCATTCATAAATCAGGACTTTTACATGGAGATGTGTTTAATGTGTCAGAGCACATCAGCAGCAGTACCGAGGTTCTCCTAACCCTAACCCCTCAACAACAATAAGTTCAAAGATCTGACAGGATCCTCCTGGTCAGGTCTGCTCACACCAGGAGACAGACAGCAGCAATCTGTGTTGGACTTTAGGTCTGGATGGATTCTGGATGCTTCTGTTCCGTCCTTCTATTCCCCAACATGGAACACGTCTACCAGAACCAGGCAGACAGAGAGCTCCACTGGTCTTTATTCCACCAGGAGCCGGTGCTCACCAGTTGTGCTAAATAAATGGTGTGTGGTGTTTTCATTTGTGGAAATGGAAATAGTTTTGTACATTAACTGAACACAGCCTGTGGTTCTGACTGCAGGTTCTGGTATTTTCTGAACATTAATGTTGGACAGAGGCCCTTGAACCGCAGTCTGTCTGCACGGCATTCCTCTTTTATTTAGAGGAGGTTAAAGAGAAAAGGACGGAGAAGCAGGTAGGATGATGAGGACAGGTGTTCCAGGTGACTCTCCTCTCTCTTAAACTGACATTTAAACGTAGTCTGGTCTAATAACAGAACAAGTCTGGATGGATTTCATTTCTTTCTTATCTTTTCAGAACCAACGGGATCACAGTGTCTAAATGATGTCATAAAGAGCGGCTAATGTTAGCACTGCTAGCACCAGGAACCATGTTTTCTAACAGGTTTAACATCCACATATCTGTGCTTCATGTGGTTTCAGTCTGACACTACATCTGTCCTTCCAAACCGGCTGTGGAACATCTCAGATAAATGACGCTGCTCATTAATAAACATAATTAATCCATCCAACCAGCAGCAGAGGCTGAACTGGTGACTGATCATCATTGTTCTCCTCTGACTCCATCCTTCAGAGATCGGTGCTTTAAACACAGCCTGCTATTGGTCAAAGGAGTCCGTTCAGACACCACTAAAGGTAAACTGGAACATTTGTGCTGATTTCCGTCCTGCTGTGAGTGAACGCAGTAATCCTGGTGTGAGCGGACCTTCAGACCTACATAAAGGCAACATTAAAGCCCTTCCAGGCACTGACAGCTAACAAGAGCACTTTAATACTTCAGTCAAAGGCAGTCTCACAGTAAATAGACAGATTATTACTGGACACGAGTCACCAAAGCTTCAGCACAGCACAGACTCCAAATGAAAGAACTGTTCCACTGACAGGACGACATGCTGAATGCAGAGCAAGCTTTGGTTGGTTTAAAGCAAAGAACAAATCAATGCACAGAAATAAAAGATGTACATTAATATTCAGATCAGTGGCTGTTTGATTGGAACGTCTGGAAATCAAAGGTTCCACCGACCAAACAAACCGGCAGAGAAGGAGATAAAAATACAAAAATAAGACCAAAGCAACAAGTGAAGGGGCAGCGCATGCAGAGATCCCACTGATAACCTCAGAGCCAGAATCATCTCCTAAAGCTGACCATGAGCTCCTTCATACAAACACGGTACCCTGTGAGTTTAGTTTTATTTAAAAAGGAGCGTCTACAAAGGACAGGAATATAGAAAAGTTGACCATTCCACAGATACTACAATTAAAAAATCACTTTTAGTCCAAACTACAATGGCTTGAGGAATATTAGTCGATCCCAGACATCGTTTTCTCTCCAACGAAACACAGAAAAAACTCAAGTAAAGCTACAATAGAACCTGGGTAGGAAACACAGGATGCTCTGAGGGGACATGCGCTGGATGGTCGGTACAAAGACGGATTGTAGAGTCGCAGTGTTCAGGATGCAGTCTGGAGGAGGCTTGTGTCGCTGCTGCAGCTCTGCTGAGGAAACACCAACACCAGTCATTAAATCAGCCTCACAACAACAGCAAGTAAACCCCACATCCACAACCCCTGTGCAGCAGGGTGTCCAACATACGGTCTGTGGTCCTCCAGAGGGTCCAATCCGGCCCTCAAAGTGTACAAATTCCAGAGAAGACATTAACTGCAGGTTGTAAATTAGTAAAACTATAAATTTAAAATCATTTCTAGACCCTGACAGGTTGTTCTGATCAGAAAGTAAAATACTGTATTGTTTATTGTTCTTTTGTTGTCTCATTTTTGAAATATTTAGTCTTGTTTTTGTCTGACGTTTGTGGTTTGTCTCATATTTTTGTCTTATTTCTGTCTTTTTGTGTTTTGCTATATTCAGTTTTGTGTATCGTTTGTGTCATTACACGGAGCTGTGAAGTGATCGATATTAAAGAAATGCAAAATGAACTCTCAGACACATTATTATAGGATGTTCAACCACCTGGAGCAACCTTTAGATCAGGACACTCAAACTCTGTCTAGTCCAGGTTCCACATTCAGCCCAGTCTGACGAAAAAAAAAACTTCATGAAAAACTAATAATGCAACCATTCAGTGATTACAGACTGTAACTCCAGCTCCCTGTTGTCTTCTCTGAGTTCTCAGTAACACCTGTCCTGGTGTTGTTCCTCCTCCAGTGGTAGGAACATCTATGAAGGTCAGAATACAGCCCCAGAACAACTGGGTTCTCTGTAGCTACTCCTCTAAATGAAACTGCTTCATTTATTTAAACACATGCTACTAACCCGGTTAGCTAAAAGCTAAGTAGGGATGAGAGCTGGTTTATGACTCAGCACTAACAGTGGAAACTATCTGGATAATTTAATCACTTCTGCAGCTTTGATTCTAAAAATGGTTCTCAGGAAAACAAAGAACTCTGTGAAGAACAGAAAGAACAACTTCTTCTGTGGTTTCTCACGTCATTAGGAAGACGCTAAACATGCTAACAGACAGCATTTCTGTGTCAGAACACTTCACCTGCTTTCATCACACACTGTAAAAGAAACTTCAGCGTTTCAGTAATTACTTAAATATTTTAGCTTTTTTTATTCCCATACTGTCCTTGAAACAAGTTTCTTACATTTGAACCTTCTCCAGACACATCAGCTGTTTTCTTCTCTCAGTTCTTTTTAAAGCTACATTTAAACGGACGCTAATAATTCTGTACATTAATCTGGTCATTAACCTGATAACGTGTTAATTAGCTGAGACACACATTATCAGAAGGTAGAACTTTCTACTGATTTTAGTTCCCTGGATCTTTCCTGGCTGTGTTTTCCCCCACACTGAGCTGACTGACAGTGATGTTGTTGGATTTACTTTCATTTATCCATCCACAGAGTAAATACTGCAGTAAACCATGTCTGTCACACGTTCACCACAAAACGCTGCATTCCAGGCTGTAATCAGTCTTTGGTTTGTTAAAGCCTTGTTATGAGAAGCAGGTACAGTCTGTCCTGTTGTTCCTACAGCAGGCTGAACATTTAAGCCAGTTTAAACAGAGCGCTCTGCTAATGGATGATCTACAATCAAGTGTGAGAACAGCTCTTCATACAGCGACAGCTCGTTTAGTTTGGCGTGTAAAACGCAATCTAACAGACGATAAAAACACTTTTCAGACAATGAAAAGAACAACAAACTGATGATGAGTTCCACTTTAGCTCCCCGCTGACACTAAATACTCTCCTGAGTGCGTTCTGTAGCTTCACAGCAAGTCTGAACATGGAGCCAAACGACACCTTATCAGGAGCAGAATGTCTTCAGACGGGATGCCAGGACACCAACCCAACACCATCTGCTCTGGATGGATGCTCAGCAGCAGCAAGGATGGGCCAAGTGTGGTTTCTCTCCACAGCGGATGTCCCACTAGAGGCTGATCCATCACAGCTTCACCTGGGAGGCTCCCAGCAGCTAAACCTGCTGCAAATCTGCCTAAATCTGCCTAAATCTACCGGGCCTCCAGCCACAGAGGGAAGAGAGGGGATGGAAAGGAAGGCTTCATGTGTTCTGGAGCAGCCAGAGGCCAATAAGAAGGAAACTTTTCCTCTTTTTCTTTTCAAAAGTACTGATAATAACTGGGCTGCACAGTTTTTCAGTGGTTAGCTCTGTCACCTCACAGCTAGAAGATCCCGGTTCGTGTCCCTTCCTTCCTGGGATCTTCCTGCATGGAGTCTCCATGTTCTCCTGTACATGTGTGGCTTTTCTCCAGGTTCTCCAGCTTCCTCCCACAGTCCACAAACATGCTGAGGTTAACTGGTGATTCTAAACTGTCTGTAGGTGTGAATGTGAGTGTGATTGTTTGTCTCTATGTGTAGCCCTGTGATGGACTGTTACCTGTCCAGGTGAACCCTGTCTTTACCCTCAGTCAGCTGGATAGACTCCACCCCCATGACCCTGATGATGGATGGACTGATAGAAGGTAGTGTCTACAGATATGGACCCGAACCCGTAGCCTGTGGCCTACGGATACGGCACTTTCCATTTGCCAGACAGATACGGACCCGTACACGAGTCTCACGAGTCAAGAAGCTGCTAACCACTGCAAACTGTTGAAAGGTAAGCAAAGGTTAAGGTTAGGGTTAGTTAGAGGGTCAGGTTTAGGGTCCGTACCTGTAGTACCGATGCTACAGGTCCGTACCTCTAGTGTCTACCGGGAGTCACGTGACCAGATATCGCGTATCTGACTGGCAAATGGAAAGTGCCGTATCCGTAGGCCACAGGCTACGGGTCCGTACCTCTAGCAGCTACCTTGATAGAAAACTACAAAGCTGCAGCAACACTATGCCTGTTAATTATTTTTAAAGCAGTCCAGAATTTGTAGTATCTTCTTTCTTCTTCTAAACACTATTATGCCCCAATACTGTATGCACACTACTGCTTGGAAGTCTGGGGTCACTTAGAAAAGTTTTGTTTTTTTGTTTTTTGATTTTTTGTTTTGTTTTTTGAAAGAAAAGCAGTTTTTCAATTAAGTTAACATTAAATGAATGATAAATCCAGTGTAGACATAGTTAATGTGCTAAATGACTATTGTAGCTGTAAACAGCTGATTTTTAATGGAATATCTCCATAGGGGTACAGAGGAACATTTCCAGCAACCATCACTCCTGTGTTCTAATGCTACATTGCGTTAGCTAATGGTGCTGAAAGGCTCATTGATGATTAGAAAACCCTTGTGCAGTTATGTTAGCACATGGATAGAAGTGGGAGTTTTACTGGAAAACATGGAATTATCTGGATGACCCCAGACTTCTGAACGGTAGTTTAAGTCAAACAAAGCAAACTTTTTTCCACCATCAGTTTGGTAAGGTAATCAGGGACAGTAATAAGTGTTTAGTCTGGTTTTTATCTGTTTATCTATATTAGTGATGTGGGAAACAATGCAGCAAACAAACACAGTGTTCACACATTAACTCTCATTTAACACCATCTAACTGATCAGTAATTCACTCTGGTTGTATTCTAGTTTCTTTCAAAATATGTGAAATGATTTAATTTGTTGCTTTATCAAGAGATTACAACACAACCTACATCAGGCGTCATCAGTTCCTCTACTGTGTGTTTCTTGATGTTGCAGGTTTGTGCTGTGGAATCGCTTCGCTATGGGTAACAGTAAATTCATGCAGGTATCATCCTGAGGTCAGGATTTTGGAGTCCTGACTCTGTTCATGTGATCCATTGTTCCCTGGAAAAATATCTGCTTTAAAAAAAAAGTCCACTAAAGGTATTATATATGAGGACAGTTTGGTAGCAGACATCTGTTCAGATAAAGTGGTAAAAGAGGAAGCTGTAGCAGAGCTTAATGGAGACTCAATGTGACTCCAATAAAAGGCTGATGGGCTCTTCTACACAGATGCATCAGTCTGAGCCTGGAGGAGACACAGGAGGAGAGACCTTGGCAGGATAAAGAGGCTTAAAAACTGTGTGTTGTAGTGTGATGGCTGGCTGTGGTTTACTCTGCCGGTCCGTGGCAAAGCTCCAACACAATCCTCCATCAACAGCTACTTATAAAAGTCCTGGCTTACATTCCTCAGCAGGACATGTGTATGTATGGAGCCCCTCAGCAGGAATTTCAAATGAGAAGATGAATCTCTGTATGCGTCTATACGGTCGGAGGGCAATGGTTTCAGCAGCCACAGAAACACTGCCAAACACAACATCATCTGGTGGAGTTCTACAGGATGTCTCTGCCTCACGGTGGCATCTGAGCTGCAGTGCATGCTGGGTCCTGTCCAGCCTCTTAAAGTACTTTTCAGTATGATTGGGCTCAACACATCCAAAATGAGCTTCCCTGTCTTTTTCTATTCTGTACACAAGAGAAACAGACAAGGATTTACTGTAACGGAGAATGAAGCAATTTATGGGATGATGTGTGTTGTTGAGGCGGCTGCCAGAGAACGATATGAAATCCATCTGCGGTCCACGATCTACTGGGATGTCCCACAAGGTTCAGGGTTCTAAGAAAATAAAGTGAGCTGGATAGGGAATGAGAGCAGTGGAATGATAATTGTGAGGGAACATGCTTAATGGGGATAATTTCACAAAAAGGAAAATGAAGAGGAGAATATTTTGTTTGTTGGACCACAAAGTTTTCTCCTCTCAGTGATGCACTCTCTTATTTTAGGCCATACAGTGGTGGAAAAAGCTTTCAGACAGTCCATAATTTGTGAAATATCACATTAAGAATCACTCTTAGGTCTTAAAGTGTGACTTTTTTAGTCCAGTCACAGCCAAAATACTGAATAACTTCTTTAAAAAGACATTAAAAACTTAAAACTGATTGGTTCTATAAAAATACATCAGAAATGTTGAGTATTGGGTCATTTTGGTTCCAGTGATCCACTAATGAAGGTCGTGCTTTTTATTAAGACAGTTTTTGTTGCCGTATTTCGTGTTTGTATAAAGTCTCACATTTGAAAGTTCTTCAGAGACAAAAATGAAGAAAACAATGAACCTAACACAGGAATCACTCCTGTAGATCCAGATTCTCAGCCAGGAAGGGTCCAGCTGCCTCCAGATATCCAGGAAGTGCAGATGCAGACCTTCAGCAGCTGGATCCACTCTGCAGAAATACAGACCAACCAACAGCTGGAAGACAAACCAACATCTGGACGTCTAAGAGTTCCTTCATCAAGAAATGACCTCATCCTGATCCACATGGAAGACCAATGACTGACATCACAGGAGCTTCAGCAGCAGTGGTCAAACCAAACTGGTGTCCAGTGTTCCACCAGACTTCAGATCATGGCTGAAGGTCCTACAAGCTGTCCAGAAGCTCCTGACCAATCAGAGACAGAGGTTAGCCCCAAGAACTGGACAGACAGGAAGTGGAAGAAGATTCTGTGGTCAGATGAGTCCAGTTTCCAGCTTCATCTTCTTCTTGCTAATGTGAGGCTGCAGAAGACCACAAGAAGCATCATCTCCAGCATGGACAGGACCTACTGCCATGCACGGTGGAGGCAGCATCATGGTTTGGAGATGCATGGCAGGAGTACTAAATACTAATCTGATGATGTGATGATTGGTTTATTTTTGATCAGTGTTGAACACATTCTCTGTTATTTGTTCACCTTGGTACAGACAATGTGGAGAACTGTTAAGAGTTTATGTTTGTTTGTTTTCCTTGTAAACAATAAAGAAAAATATAATTTATATTTGTTTGTGTCTGTCTAATGCAGCTACACCTTTAGAAACACAAAAAAGATTTTTCCACAAATATTTCATGATAATACTTGAGTATTTATATAATTATTTATTACATAAATTTGTGTAAAATTTTAAGGTTGTCTGAAACCTTTTTTCCACCACTGTATATGAACAGTAACTTTCTGGTTTTCATAAGATTTAATTTCCAGCTAAATAAAAACAAAGGACAAAATCTGGGAAAGGACATGTTTAGAAGCTCTGCATTTTATGTCCCGTATGTGATTCTGGAGGTCAATTGATGATTCAAAGTGGACATGGTTTTATTATTCTACCAAGGAGGCGGAGCCTCGGCAGAGTTATGGTCTGTCTGTCTGTCTGATAAGCTTTTGGCAGTGATGCAGCTTTTAGTCTGGATCCACAGATTTGTGAAAGATGTCAGCCTTCTGAAATAATACAACTGAGCAGCCTTGGAGGACTACTCTGCTCTTTGAGATCTTCTCACATTGTCACACTGCTCTTCACATGGAACGCAGAAGAAAACATGATTCCGTAATGCTGCCTAGCTATAATGTTGCACTCTTTACACTAAAGCAGCTGGTTACAGCCTTGTAACATCATCCATCTATCATCCATCCATCATCCATCCATCAATCATCCATCCATCCATCCATCATCCATCCGTCATCCATCCATCATCCATCTTTCATCCATCCATCATTAATCCATCTATCATCCATCCATCGATCTATCATCCATCCATCATCCATCATCAGGGTCATGGAGGTGGAGTCTATTCCAGCTGACTGAGGGTGAAGGCAGGGTTCACCTGGACAGGTAACAGTCTGTCACAGGGCTACACATAGAGACAAACAATCACATTCACACCTACAGACAGTTTAGAATCACCAGTTAACCTCAGCATGTTTGTGGACTGTGGGAGGAAGCTGGAGAACCTGGAGAAAAGCCACACATGTACAGGAGAACATGGAGACTCCATGCAGGAAGATCCCAGGAAGGAAGGGACACGAACCGGGATCTTCTAGCTGCGAGGTGACAGAGCTAACCACTAACCACTGTGCAGCCCAATTGAGGAATCACTCACATCAACAATATTAAACAGAAGAAATATTAATACCAATACGAAAATGGAAAAATACGCATCTCAGACTGTGGCTCATTAAGTAAAATATGCATGCAGTCACATAAGGTGTTCTCGGGTAGCGGTGAGACTGTTTCATAACACTCTACAGATGGATTCTTTGCTGCCTAATTAGGTTTGTAGTTTACCTTCAGTCAGACAAATGTCCATCTTTGTAACATCAGAAAGACTTCCTCCAACATGACATGCAGCAGAAAACCAGCAGCCGGGAAAGTAAACAAGGAAATGGGATATTTTAACTGAAATGTGATAATTGTTTGATTACAGCTACTTAAAGACATGTAACTAAAAGGAGAAAACACTTCTTCTCCTCTGGGTTCAGCTGCTCAGTCTGGTTTGTGACCTGGACAGTGAACTCTAGGTGCATAAATCCCTCAGTAAATACATAACAAAGCACTGCATAATGTCAGGTCATAAAGTAAGCAGAATGATCCTCTAATGCTCCTGAAACAGGCCTCCTGGTGGTAAAGCAGTTAACTGATATTACTCACAGATGGGAAAGCTTTCAACTTTGATGTGGGACTTTTCTTTGAATGTGGAGGAGGCATCCTGGATGACAGCAATGGACAGAAGGGCTCATAAAGACCGAACCAGTTCTACTGCTGTTCTTTAACTCCATCACTGGGAAAATGATTCTGTACACTTCTAAAATCTCTGTTTTGTTGTCCATACCTCATAGCCATGCAGTAAATGTGTGAAAACATTTAAATCCTCATTATGTTTGAAACATTCATGATGAGACTCACCGTGTTTGCTTTTATCTAGTCAGGCTTCTGTCTTCAAAGATGGTCACCTCAATCTGGATAGCGCTCAGTCAAGGTGAAGTCTTTCATTTCAAGCTAAACTTGAATTCTGCTCACTGTTCATGTAAACAAACATAATGATAGTGCAGCTACTGTGCACATTTTTCCTATTTTCAGAAAAAAAGCTATCTTAACATGTTATTGAAACAGAAAACTTGCTGCCACGCTCCTGAATCGGTGTTTCCCTTGGCGGTGGCGCTGCATGTCGTCGCAATAGATTGGAGATGCAACCCTGACCTTCCAGGGCTCTGATTTCTCAGTTTAATCCACCATTCACTCATTACACTCACTTTCCAAGATGATGACAACCGATTGCAAAACCCAAGGCTTCAAAATAGCTGCCCACAAAACAACGTCCATCTTGTATCTACAGAGTATGGTTGTGGCCCAGTAGCCAATGTATGCTGATTTGTTTCAACAAGCCTACAGTCTGGTTAGATACCTGAAGCAACCTGTCTGAACTGGTGAGGGTGCACCATGATTAGCGTTAGCGGTAGAAGCTACTTAGCTTGGCTGGCTAACATTGACACTGAACACCCTCAAATGTTACAGAAAGCAGGAGTTCTGGCTAGCATTAGCGTTTTCATGGGTACTGTATGCAGTAATAGAGGAACGTAGGAGCACTTATATCACAAGCAGGACTGAGCAATAGGTCACAATGTAAGCCCAGCAGATGGTTCTACACATTAACTATTTGTCTGTCTTTGTGCAGCATTCAACATTTATAAAGTGTCATACTGCTGTTGATGGTGTAGCCCCTAGAAAGCAGAAGCTACTTTGTGATTTAACTATCTTCCACTAGTTAGCCTAGCTTGTTAAAGTCACCACAGGCTCCGGCTGGTTGAAAGCTCCACTTTATTGTGTTTCACACCAGCAGCTCTCACACACTTAGTGACCCTCCAACTTTATAGAAAGCAGACTCTTTCATGGATGCAGTTGTGGTTGCAGCAAATGACAGACGATCAGTTGTCACAGGAAGTTATAGTCCTGTAACCGCAGCGCTCTGCTACCCGGTGATTCCAGCTGCAACATGTAGTAGTTTCAGAGCGACATGATTCCAAACATACTTCCATCCCCTCAGTCCAAAAAGATCTTTTTCAGTGCAGATGGTCACATTAAGCAGCCAAGTTATCAGACAATTACAAACATGATGATGTTTCCTTGGTTCCACTGTTCAAACCACAGTTCAGGTGAGACATTCCTGTCAATCTTCCAGGTCTCCACCGCCAAAGTCAGCACAGCAGCTCCACAGTGTCGGAGAAATAAACCAGATCACCGTCAGCCTTATAAAATCACAGGCAACAGTGGGAACAAAGCTCAGCTGTGAACAATTTCAGTCATATTTTGTTATCCCTAATCTCTCATTGCCGCCCAGTTCCAATTAATTGGGATGTTGAGTCACCCCACACACTTGCACACTGGGACCGCTAGGATGCTGGAGTACCCACAGATTCTATGCAGATGCTATGGATTACATACTACCTTTTATCTGCTGTTTTTACAGGGTATCCCTACATAGCGCTGGATTTCCTGTAAGCTGTTTGAACTGGTGCTTTCTGTTTGCATCCAGCAGTTGTTGGGGGCTGAAGGCCTGTAAATCACTGCATCTATTAGGTCACTGTAAAAGCTCCTTGTTCTACTTAAAGTTGTGGTCTGATCACATTCACATTTCCTGATCTCAGGGTATGTTTAGCAAGTTAAAGTTGACCAAAACATTCAGCGCACCATTCCTCTTTCCCGGACATCCTAATTCTTGCGTAACAAGATTGTTTTTCATTGTGAAAACATTGTGGCTTTCAGCCGTGACTGTTTCTCCTTTGTTTGTTAGTAATCTGAGTTTGAGGCTCCTTTATTGCATTCACTGTGTGCTCAACTGAGAAAAAAGTTTGATAAATGCTTAAAGATGCAGTCTGCATTCACACAGAACGGTAGGATACAACTCTGAGGCCTCTCTCGATGGGGTCGGTGAGCAGGAGGCCTCGTGGGGCGTAGATCTTATCATTCTGCTCTTGAATGTACTTTGCAATCTTCTTTAACATCTGAAAAAGAAACAGCAATCACATTTTAAAATCCACTTCTCACTCATATCTCTCAGTTTGTGTACTTGTCACAGAAAGCATATGCAGCGTTTCTTATTAAAAATCTAAATGTTTTACTTTATTAGCTACAGAAAACCCTGACATGGGTCAAACAACCAGTCTGTTGGTCCTTTGACTGGTCCTAAAGGAAATATGTTTTATCTGAAGTTACCATGAAGCCACCACTTACAGTTTGATTAAAATGTCTCAACAATGATTGGATGACTTGCCATTAACTCTGGTAACCACATTCATGTCCCTCTTAGAATCGTGTCATATCAGGAAAACTGTTTAGTTTGTTCAGTAGTTCCAATCAGCTCTAATTACACATACAAACATGCTAAACTAAAATGGTAGCATAACAATAACACTCCATTACATCTGGTAGAGGCCTTGAGATCTGTATCCAGATCATTTATCTAAATAACAGATGCATGCAGTAGGCATCCCAACCAAACTGATCAGAACACGTTTAGTGGCCATCAGTCTCACACTGTGATCAGATCTTTAAATGTCTTTGAAACGGAATCACTGCATTCTGAAGAAATAAACACAAATCTCTGCCTCTTCCTGCTAACTCAAGCTAGCCTGACAAAAACTATAGGCAGTAGCAGCAATGCAATCAGATGAAAGTGTGAGAAATGTTTGAAGAAAAGCAAACATTAATGCCAGGTATAAATGCAAAGATCAGTAGACTGAATATCAGTATCCACCGAATGGATCCAGAGAGACGATATGAGAACATCTGGAGTGAAGAAGGTAGGTACTTGCTTAGTTTCAGCATTTTAGCATGACATTAGCTTTGTTGATGCCTTGAGACCAGAGCAGAATGTCTCAATACATTTTTTGGTCCAAAATATGCCCGCAGGCATCAAGTTTTGACAATGATCGAGTACGTCCAGTAAGTGGGTGTAGAATATATGATCACATTTGTAATTTCCTTCAGCTTCTCTGAGGAGATGTCAAACCAAAGTCATCATTGTTCAAATTCTATAACCCTCAAAAACATCAGAACCCCCGGGAGGCTGTGGTTCAGGTAGTAGAGTGGATTGTCCACTACTCACAAGGGTGGTGGTTTGCTTCTAAGAAAGTGAATGAAAAATACAAAGTAAAGAGTTCTGAGTACCACTAAGACAGAAAAACACAACAGAAATCCACCCAACAATGCATCATGTTCAGGAAGCGGCTTCTGCATGTATCACATGAAGTGTCACCAAAACACACGGCAAAATGTTCCGAAAACTAAAACCGTGTGCAGATATTAGACCATCTTTCTTCAAAAGCATTCATGGTGGTGGTGACTATTTGTATACACATGCACCAATCAGACATAACATTATGACCACTGCCAAAACTGTGTAGGTCCCCTTATGGCATCACAAATGCTCTGAACCATTGGGCATGGACCACAGGACCTCTCAGGGTGCTGTATGGGGTCTGGACCAGAGGGCAGTGGATCCTTTGGGTTCTCTGGGAATCAAACCAAACATCTGGGCAACTGTCATGTTCCCCAAGAAGTTCCTGATTGGTTGGTGTTTTTGTGATGTGGTGGGGTGTATTTTCCTGTAGGGGTAGGCCAGTGACATTAGGGATTGTTATTTGCAGGAAGGAGTTTGTTTGTTCTGAACAACATTTATTTGGGTGTCTAAGTCTCATCAACACGGATTCCCAAAATCCAAAGTTTTCCAGCAGAACTCCACATAGAACCAGTATGATGGATGGTATTCACTTCACCTGTCAGTGGCCATGATGTTATGGCTGGTCGGAGTATATTAATGAAGTTTTTGACCAACAGAGCCAAAGAGAGCTTCAGAGAAGTTCAGAGTTCATGTACTTTCAACAACTGATGCATCAGCTGAGACTTTGTCAACTGATAGTTTTAGAAGTTATGCTGTCAGAAAAGTTCTGGAGTGGGCTTTCACTCGGTATGTGGGCTTTCAGACGGTATATGGCGATCGATCCAACAAACATTTGTTTGGAGAACACCAATACCTTAAGGGTGCTTACATTTAACATCTCAGAGTTTCTTTAGTTGAATGAAAAATAATATCAGAGGGGAAAAACAGTTTTATATTCCTCAGAATAAGTTTTCCATAAAGTATTCTGGTTGCAGTACTGAACTTCTGGTAGTTATTCAGCTAGGCTACCAAAAACTTAAATGATGCCTACCAATACTTGAGATGATATACAAAAACAAGGTACAGTTACATGTTGTGTGCTCTTGCTTTCCTGTCAAATCTCAGTCTAAGTATGCAAACAGAGGATCCAACTAGCCAAGCCACCACATTCCTGGGCTGAACAGCTGAATAACAGATTTTACTTTGGTAACTTCAGTACATTTAAATTGCTGAACTTAATGTGTGCTCATAAAATCCAAACAAGCCAAATGTTGTTTATTGCTCTTCATTTCTGTCCACTGAAAAACAAATTCAGAGGATTCCACTGATACACTGATCCATTTACATTCCATACAAACCAGACCAAAGGGGATTTTACAGATTTATAAATCATATTTATTTGCAAGCTCTCATAAAGGTCATAAACCTTTTGATTTACTGCCAAGTTTAAAGGTTTCATACAGCAGCAAAACAACTTAGACTCTTACAGTACTGATGATACACTGTCATTCATGTCTACTTGCAGCAGTCAATGGGAACCAACGATCCAACTAGAAAAGCACTCGGAGAGCGCATACCTCCGCCATACCGTTTGTCTGTCCGTCTGTGTGTGTGTCTGTCTGTTTGTCTGTTAACAGCATAACTCAAAAAGTCATGGACGGATTTTCACCAAATTTTTACAGGATGTCCGGAAGAGCACGAGTAAGAATCGATTAGATTTTGGAGGTGATCCGAATCACCGTCTGGATCCAGGAATTTTTTGAAGGTTGAAGGACAATTGAGATATGGCCGCCAGGCGGAAAAAATTCCTGGATCCAGACGGTGATTCGGATCACCTCCAAAATCTAATCGATTCTTACTCGTGCTCTTCCGGACATCCTGTAAAAATTTGGTGAAAATCTGTCCATGACTTTTTGAGTTATGCTGTAAACAGACAGACAGACACACACACAGACGGACAGACAAACAAACTCCGGTGATTACATAACCTCCTGGCGGAGGTAACTATCCAACCATCCATCCATCATCTATCCAACTATCCATCCATCCATCATCTATCCAACTATCCATCCATCCATCATCTATCCAACCATCCATCCATCCATCCATCCATCCATCCATCATCTATCCAACCATCCATCCATCCATCATCTATCCAACCATCCATCCATCCATCATCTATCCAACCATCCATCCATCCATCATCTATCCAACCATCCATCCATCCATCATCTATCCAACCATCCATCCATCCATCCATCCACCTATCCACCACTTAATCCTCATCGGGGTCATGGGGGGTGGAGTCTATCCCAGCAGACTGAGGGTGAAGGCAGGAGACACCTGGACAGGTAACAGTCTATCAAAGAGCTACACACAGAGATATGCCTAAATATCTATGCCTGCATGATACGAGTTGTGGTACCAATACTGAAGTAAAACAGTTTATCTTTAAGAAATATAAAAGGGTTGAAACACACCAAAATTACACAATTTGTCAGAACAGAAATAAAAACAGCAAGAATCATCAGATTTTCATTTTTCAGACGATCCCTAAACATATTTTGTGCGTTTCTGTCAGGAAAATGTACCACATGTCAGCCTAACATCGTGATATTTAATCCAAACCACTTAATTCTACATGTCTGATTTAAAAATGTGCTAAAATGTACCATGTGCACCCAATTATATAAAAAAAAAGAAACACTGCAGCTGAGAGGCCATGTTTGATTCAGCTTTGACCACAGAATGTTCAGCTTTACTTCACACAGAGTAGAGAGGACAAGTATGGAAACACATTAGAGCGACGGAGAGCAAAAGTAAAACACAATTACTAATAAAATACATCACATGAACAGCCTAGCCGCGCTAGACAACCCACGGCAACGAATTTAATTCTCTGCCAGGGTCGACAACAAAAACGACAACAGTCGTTGAGCTCCATTAGCACTGATTCTGAATAATCTTTCTGTTAACATGTCTGTAATATACTTGAGCTTCACCCATTGACTGAATAAATAAGGCTTCACCGAACTCCTGCATCCTCTGATTTCCGGCGCTCTAGGAGCCTATTCGTTGCATTGATTGGTTGTATACCTACCCAGTTGCTGCAGAGTGATTTGATAGAGAACCTTTTAGCCCGCCTCCCTCCCTGTCAAGAGTTCCTAGACCCTTGTGTCTTCAGAGCTGGGTCTAGTGCAGCTAGGCTACCACATGAATGTAGTGTGGCTCAAAACCTCCGTACAGAGGAGCAAGGTGTTCTTTAAAGACAAATTCAGCATGGTGAAATATCAGTAGAGTGAAAAACTTCTAGTTTGTAGGTTGTAAAAACCTTCATTATTTAACAGTGAGGCTGCTTTTTTCCGAGCATCGGTAATACCACATTGATCCAATATTTTTTTTGTGTTTTGTAAAATCAACACGAAAAGAAATTCCACTTGGACTCAACTTTTGACTCTGATGACAGTAGTGTTGCCCGGTAGAAAACTTTGAATAAAGCCGTGTCTTTCATTGCCTTAAAGTTCAACTGTATGTGTTTTTTTTCTCTAAATATGGCATTATAACTGCAGATGAGATATTTCTGAGCTTCCTCTCCTTCTAGCTGAGCTGTTTCAGGGCTCCAGACTGCAAACGGACTGCAGGTTAAACAGAATATCAACATGAACTCTGAGCTTTATGAAACTGTGATAGGGAGATTTTAACTAGTTTCACATTTATGGACCAAATTATACATTAATCAAGAAAATAATGAGCAGATTATTCAATAATAAAGATATTACTTTTTGTTACTAATTGTTCATTTTGTTAAAGAAAACTAGGTCAAACAATTATATTTTGAGATGATTTACTTTTTCAAAAACATGAACGATATTCAGAAATAAAGCTGGATTGGATTGGATCCATATATTCTTCCTGAGAACAAAAGTCATTTTAAACTCAGTGGGGTCATGTGAGGATGATCCTCAGAGCAGCAGCAGAGCACCAACAGGTCTGGACCCTGAAGATAAAGTACCCTGTTGCTCTGCAGCTTGGAGAAGAGAGCAGCTGAAGGAAACGACATGAAGAACGGCAGCAGAGCACACTGCTGGACTGATACTGCTGGCCAAAGACTGAGCAGTAGCAGAGTTCAGAAATACAACCACATTTACTACACATCTTCAAACTGCTTTTGCCAATAGCTGTCTTTAAATAAAATATTACCTGTTATTTTATTTTGTATCTATACATTGTTTAGAAATAGTCCTTTTTGTTGTCGCTGTGCTGCTTCATTTTATCTTAGAGCACTTTTTGAACAAATAAACTCTGACCAGAAACATAATTTGGCATCAAACCAGGATGCAGTTTGGTCAACTTTACATGTTCATCCACTTCTTAGTGAAAAGGAGACGGTTTAAATAAGAGCTGGATCACTTTCTCAACACCAACATGACAAGGAGCAGAGAGGAAACATTAACACGTCTGTTGGTTGATTTATGTGCTAAGATTTTTTTTAAGTGGAATTGTGTTGCTTTCTCATGCACGAGCTGGAAATTACTCACATGCCTTCCACTGATATATAAAGTTATCTGTGTGCTTGTACAAACTGTACATAGTTCTGTGAATGAAAACTCCCACTTTTATCCATGTGCTAACATAACTGCACAAGGGTTTTCTAACCATCAATGAGCCTTTCAGCACCATTAGCTAACACAATGTAGCATTAGAACACAGGAGTGATGGTTGCTGGAAATGTTCCTCTGTACCCCTATGGAGATATTCCATTAAGAATCAGCTGTTTACAGATAGAATAGTCATTTACCACATTAACTATGTCTACACTGGATTTATCATTCATTTAATGTTACCTTCATTGAAAAAAACACTACTTTTCGTTGACTTCAAACTTTTGAACAGTAGTGTATAGTCTTGTTTCTGGTTGACTTTTCTGAGATTTATGTTGGTTTATGGGATTTAATTTTGGGAAAGGAAGCTGTAATGTTTTTAATAAGAAGATCTGAGGACATCTGTAACTCCAGGTAGTCATTCTGTGCTCCTTTGGGAAATAGTATGTGTCTTTATGTTGTCATATTGCTGCATTTTGAAGGGGAAAACATGTCTGAAAATCAGTAACACTTTTACTAGAACTGAGGTTCTAGCTTTGGCCGTATCCACAAACCAGGGGCAACTTCTTCAAATGACAACAGCATGATCCACCAGACCATGCCTCCTCCATCCATGGCTCTATGGTCCAGTTCTGGAGCTCACTGTAGTGCTGGAGGGGGTTAGTATGAGCACTCTGACTGGTCTGCAGCCCCATAGAAAGCAAACTGAAGCCAGCATTAAAGATCTCAGCTATCCATGCTATGATAGCTCTGGATAATAGGGTTGTAATGAACAGTGAGGCATGTAGCTCAGCTTTGGATCACATTTCTGCTCACTGTAGGATCATTTTCTACTGTAATATAGTGTTACAGTGCAGCAAAGTTATAATGATATACGTAGATCATAGAGAAAAACTTAATATTCTAGGATTATTTATTTTACAAAAGTTTGAAAAAAATGAAAACACGTACCGTAGTTTCATTTCTACAATCTGGGTGTTTTTCTGGCTACTCAGCTCATCAGCTCCAGAAAGATATTTCCCCATGGTGAACGTATCCTAAACAGCTTCCTGACAGATTTCTCTTCTGTCTACTCGAGCTGGACCAGAATATCAGAGTATCTGAATATTCAGTCATTACTGTGGTGTCCGAATATTTATGTTCAGACCCGAATATTCGAATCCCCCCCCTCCATCAGACGATGTCACGCGATCGGTAGTCACTTCGTCCTCCATTGGATGTCACGATCCAATCCGAATATTCGTCATTAATCGGGCCGAATATCTGGAGCCCAGAAATTGCTTTTTCGGGCCAGCCCTACTGTCTACATGTTTAGACCATGCTGCATTTACTTTATAAATGTCCTCTTTATCTCTCACTTCTTTGTTCCATAGTTGTGTGACTTCCAGGAAACATCCTGAATTTAAGCTTTGATTTGGTTCATGTTCCTGATGGAGCTGCACATCAAACGTGATTAGATCACGTACCGTCAGCCATGTCAGTGATTCTGATAAATGCTGTCATTTGGGCTAGTTCTTAAAAGAAAACGTGCTTTGTAAACGGGCTGGTGGGTTTTGGGGTTCAGAAGGTTAATAGCTAACTCTGCTGGAATGTTGTAGATGACTGACAACAAAACTTCCACATTGGACGTTTCACTCTAATATTTTCATTCCACAACTACAAGTCAGTGGACATAAATAGAGGTCTGATAGTCGTGTTCTGGATGACAGTACGGACCAAGGAGATGTT
Source organism: Acanthochromis polyacanthus (assembly GCF_021347895.1). Classification (NCBI taxonomy): domain Eukaryota; kingdom Metazoa; phylum Chordata; class Actinopteri; family Pomacentridae; genus Acanthochromis; species Acanthochromis polyacanthus. Next base: position 42,641,104 of record NC_067119.1, read on the forward strand.
TTACACTGAACATATTGTATCAAACAATCTGAGAAAAATACATGCACCATTTGTTGGTAATTCTCAAAAGCAGCTTGCCTTCATGGTCCATCCACTCAAAGAATCTGAATAAACGCAGAGCTCTGGTCACTTACAGAGCTCTGCATGGTCAGGCCTACATCAGAGATCTGCTACAGCCTTATGTCACCAGCAGGTCTCTGAGGTCCTCTGATCAGGGCCTGCTGGTAGTTCCTCGTTCAAGGCTGAAAACGAAAGGAGACTGCGCATTTGAGGTTGTGGCACCCACTCTGTGGAACTCTCTCCCACTAAATCTAAGATCAGCGGACACTGTCGACACTTTTAAAAAGCAGCTAAAGACCCATCTTTTTAGACTTGCCTATGTGTGATTTGTTGTATGTTTATCTCTTTTTTAATGACGATTTCTGCTTTTACTTTGTGTTTTTATGCCTTGTTGTTTTATGCTTTCGTAAAGCACCTTGTGACTTTTCTGCTCTAGAAAGGTGCTATATAAATAAAGTTTATTATTAAATCTAAATTGTTTTTCTCTTTCGTTGTTCCTGAACCTGGAAATGCTGCTTGCAGTAATAACGCTTCCAAAATAAGCGGCAGCTGAAATAAAGATGGTATTCTGGTTGTCTTCTCGCTGCTTTTCTGTGCATCCTCTGCACATTTCCAAGAGGAGTAGAGGAACCTGAGTGTTGATGCATTCAGCTGCTCATTGGTTAAAAATAACTTGTCCTGAAACTACCTTGGACTGAGGTCTTGAACATTTTGGACACCAGCTCTGGTTGCACACAGCAGCACTCTTTTTAAATGTTTCTGGATGAAAAACTTTCTAGAATAAACTGCTTATTCTTGGTTTCTGCCAGACATTGTACTGTGATTATAGATATTTAGTGTTTTCATCGAAAAGATTTCTTCAGTTTAAACTAACCAGAAACATGAAGGTTGAAAGTGAGTAAATGTGGTTTAAACTCCTGGAATTTTGATCCTACTATTAGATCTAACACAAGCTAAATGTTCTCTGTAACATCACTGTGTACGTTCCCAACCACTGCTAATGTTCCATACTCAGATCTATCCATTCTGTCTGCATGAATCTGCACAGATACAGCGTTTCCCACCTTCTCATAGTGCGTCTCCATACACAGGAACACAGTGTAAGCCGTGAGGCAGGCCAAACAGCCTTCAATATAGGACTGGCTGCCCAGCTTCTCCGCCTCAGCGTACAGGTTGTTCAGCATCCGCACCGTCTCCTCGAACTGCTGCTTGTCGATCTGAAACACATGGAGCATACAGGAAGACCACAGGGTTAGATCAGGGCACAGAGCCAGGTGTGTTCCTGGATGGTCCAGGAGACGTGAGTGGAAACATTGCCCTCCTAGCACCAGATCGTTTTCTCCTGTTCTTTCCATCTCCAGATAAATGAGAGGCTGGATTTTCTTGGACCAGTCGTACATCAAGGGAATGCTGGGCCTCCTCGCTGCATTTGGAAACACCTCCTGAAATGATTAGGATGCCTTGGCCGTGGCTCTGCGAATGTTTCCACTTAATACCTGACAGGACCAACACAGCGAGAGCAGGACGCCCACGGTTCGGTCCAGGACGATTCCGATGGTTCCTCCCTCAATCACACTGATCCACTGCGAGTCTCATCGTCAGGAGGAAGGCTGAAGGAGGAGAACGGTTGGAGTCAGAGGCTGTTCTGTGTCGACAACAGTCCTGAACAGTCCGATGGTCAGTGTGTGATACTGACGGGAAAAGACGGAGCCTCCAACCCATCCAGACGAGGAGCCAGCTAGGGGCCTCCGGAGCCTCTGAAAACCCTCCAATGTTCTGCTCCCTTGTGCCCGAGGAATGCAACAACAAGCTCCAACACATTAATGGTCTTAGGCGTGTTTCGTACTCACCATCCAGAGCCTTTGTTCTCCTTCTAATTTTCCAATTCAGAGGCTGTGACTCAAACCACATTTCTCCGTCTGAGTATCTTTCCATTGATGCAGCCGGATTCGCATTTTAAAATGTTAGATGAGGGCACAAAGTGAACAGGGTTTACAAATCCAACCGAGGAGGAGGATATCTCTTAACTGTAGCTGTCACTAAATATAATACGAACTTAGGAAATAAATATTAGATACAGGTCAGAGAAAACAGCCAATTAATGAATCTCTCCTGAACGGTTTGGCCAGCAAGCTTCCAGATGCATTAGAACTCTGAGTGCTCTCCCAGGTTTCTGGCACTATTTTCCAAAAGCATTTAAACAGAAAAGGGCAACCAAAAATAATAAATCCCATAGCCTAAGATAATTATCTGCAAGAGGGGGATGCTCGACATGCAAACTCTGCAGAACGAGGCCGGCTACATGTTCCAGTCAGACCAGAGGGAAACGTTGGACCCAACAACACGAGAGTCATTTTTATTTGAATACATTCTGCAAACATCATCACAGTGACATTAATTTCCTAAAAATGAAGCCACTAAGAGGTCTGGCATTAAACTGCATATTTCATAAACAGGGATTACAGCAAATCATTAAAAATATATGTGGGAAAGACTTTTTATGATAGGGGACTGAAGCTGCTGCCTCCCAGAGGAAAACAGTCATCTGTCAAGCTGTTCAGCACCTACGAGTGTGTGTGTGTGTGTGTGTGTGTAAACTGAATCCTACCAGAAAAACATGCGAGACCACCCAATCCAGAGAGAAGCGCCAATAAACCAGCAGTAAGTGCTGTAATCACTGTGGAGCTGCTCTTTTCATGTGGAGGAAGCAGCTCTGTCCTGTGAACTCTGAACTGTTGGGCCAGTTCCGTCTCTAATGTGGCGTGGAGCCGGTTCCGTCTTTAGGGTGGCGTGTCTGCCTGCTCTTAGAGCACTTCCACCACGGTTCCCATTAGGACCAAGTCCAGCAGGGTGAAGGAGCTGCTGAGAGTCTCCATGTTCACACCAGTTTCTTCTGTTTAACTTTCTGTATATTTTAAATCAGAACACCAGTATATGGTCCAGTACAGATCATTTGTATGACAAACTTCACATTTTAACGCTTTTTGTTTCTTTGAAATTTTGCAAAACACTGAACTGAACTATGTGATTCATCAACTTTCTATTTTGTTCAGCAACCACAGCAGTATTTTGTTCCAAATGAAGGGTATGGAGTAGAGACTCTGTAAACTGATCCCTCTGGACGGCTCAGAGCTGCTGCAGTAACGAACATGAAGGACAGGACAGGGGCATACATGGGGCAGTACCAGAGCTTCTAGAGGAGGTTCCTAACTTCAGTGTTCCTATTTAGTGTGTTGTACTCTAAGGGTGCTTTCACACCTACGCCTTTTGGTCCACTTAAAGCAGACTGGAGTCCGCAACACCTGCAAGTACGGTTCGTTTGGGCTGGTGGGAAAGCAGACCAGATGTTTTTGGTGCGGACTAAAGAACCGGACCGAGACCACCTTCGAGAGGTGGTCTCGGTCCGCTTCTATGTGAACTCCAGTTCGGTTCGCTCCTGGTGAGAACACAAACCTGTCTCCATTCGGACCGGCTTGATGGTGCAGCAGACTTTTTGGTCTACGGGAGCTTCCGTAGCAACCTGCACAGGGAATTTTGGGATAACGATAACGTCTTGCAATGCATCTTCTCCGTGCCAAAAACGACTGTGTAATGTTCTTGTACCGAATGCGAGCTTCATGCTGGAACAAAAGCAGTATTTGTACTTACTGCATAAAGCAATGATACGAATATATGGCAACAAGAACGAACAGGAGAGCATAGTTCATTGTTTACGAATAAACCTCGATCCATGGAATAAACACAGCCTGTTGTTTTCTTCCGGGATTTTTCCCTCTTCACATGCTGCGCCAATCAGCGCTCACCTACGTCATCTATAACACCTTATTTTGTGAACAGCGCCGCCAAACGACTGGGGGGAGATATAACACTCATCGTAGTTGGTTCAACTGCGAAAACACTGGTGTGAATGCGAACCGAACCAGTTGAAATTAGCAACATTGTAACAACTTTTGGGTCCAAACGAACCACTCTAACGGACTAACAGGTGTGAAAGCACCCTAAGATAAAGTCCTATATATGTACATAGGAACTATCTTACAACAGAAGACGATACAGATTCACAGTGGACCAACAAGACATGGCTCCTTGGAAATGACTCGTCACCTCTTTGATGAATTTAATCACTCCTATGTCTCTAAAAAACAAAGAAAAAGAAAAACAGAACCTTGTCGTTCCTCCTGATTATGCTTCTGTGTCTTACATTCTAAAAAAGAACGGGACGTCTCACCCATGTCCATTTCATCCTGATGTTTTCTGTTTGAGGTTTAAGAAGCTGCAGAACCAGGTCAGTTCAACAAGGCCTGGTCTCCTCAGAACTCCTCAGGTGTCCACCAGGACATCAGCAGCAGATCCTTTAGGTCTGGGAGGACCTCATGAATCCGTCTGATTTTTACAGAACATTCTGCTCATGCCCAATCAGACTGGGACTTGGGTCATTTAGAGGCTAACTCAACACCTTGTGCTCTTTGTCATGTTCCTCAAACTGTTCCTGAACATTGTTTGCAGTTGGACAGGGAACCTGCTGAAACAGACCACTGCCATCAGGGAGTACAACTGCCATGGAGTGCTGAATGACCTACCTAAAGATGATTAGGAAGGTGTTCCAGGTCAGATCCTTCATCACACACTGCATCCTACAGCAAACAACAAGCACACACCATGTCCTCCACATGATGGAGAGAAATGATAATTCATCAGACTAGGCTCCATGTTCCAGTTCTCATGCTCAGTGTAGGTACTTTCAGCATTAGATGGGGACAGCAGGGGCATTCTGGGGACAAAACCAGCCAAACTGAACCCTTCACTGCCCACACATCAATGAGCCTTTAGTGCTCGCCTTGAACCCCTGGTGGTAGATATCAATCTGCACACCAGGAACTGACTGATCACCTGCTGCCCCTACCCTCCTACCCCTCTTCCTCTACCTCTTCTGTCCCCCTCAACCCTCCTTCCAGCAGCAGATGATTCCCCCACATAAAGAGCCCGGTTCTGCTTCAGGTTTCTTCCTGTTTATTTATTTGTTTATTTATTTAATAGGGACAATGCAGTTAACATAGTTTCAATACAGTTTATGAATCCGATATGTTGCATGTAGAGTCTTAGCTACAGCAAATTCTCAAAGGGTGTTTTTATGCCACTGTCTCATTAGGCCTCTAGTTGGCGCTATACAAATAAAACTGAATTGAATTGATGTATCTGCCTTGTTGATAAGGGCCAGTGAAGACAATCAGAGTTCTTCATTTCACTGACCAGTGGTTCATCAGACTGTACAGTTCATTTAAGATGTAACACTGTCCTCTGACTTTACTGAACTTCAGATATTAATTTTGGTTGTTTTTGCTCAGCTCTCCTCAGTCCTAAACCACTGGTGTCCCTTCAAGACAAAGGTCTGGAAAGCATAAAGTCCCATGTAACATGTGAAGCCCTTCCAGATAAGACAGTGAAGGTGAGTTTCTTACCCTGGTCTCCAGCTCAGAGGGGAACTTGGTCTGGAACTGGCACACAGTGCCGTTGGTGTAATCTCTCTGAATGAAGACTTTGGCAGCGACGGCTGCCTGCGGCCTCATGTCCTGCAGACTGTGAGTCTGTGGAAACGGGACATGAGAGTTAATCCGTGACCACAGCGTACCGTGATGCTACACCTCTGCAGCCTGTATGTGTTCAGGTTTCAATCACAGCAGCAAAACTTTATCTAATGAGACAAACAGGTCAGAGCGCTGATGTGGGATTATTCATGTTATTTAAAAAAAAAAAAGTAATATCACAAGCTATTATTATTTTCACAGAAATGTGGTCCTGCATAGACTTTCAATAAAAGAGATTCAATGTGTTTTCATAAACATTAACATATATTAAAGTTTTTTATTAGCATGCTGAAGTTGTGAAACTGCAAACTAAACCTCAGACTGTTGTACCGTTCTACTGTGAGAGACTATTATTAATGATTTATGAGCTTTTGAAGACATTTTCTCTGCATTTTGGGTTACTGGCTGCTCTGTAAGGCAGACTTAAAATGTGATGAGAATTTGTTCATGGAAAAGACTCTTTGTGAACACCAAGTACTCTGGACTCCTGGAAGTATTTGTTAGTGACAGCTGAAAATAAATATGCCATTCATATCAGTCCGTCCAGGAATTCGCGATGTTGCGATTGCGCGAAATCAACTAATTTCTGCGAGTTTTGCGCGGCCTTGCAATTCTGTCCAATCACCGCAACTTTCCCGCAATTTCGGCCCGTCTCCCGTGAGTTCCACCAATCAGAGCAGCTCCCAGCGCAAACCTAATGCACGTACGTCACCGAATTCACTTCCTGTTTATGGTTTAAAGATGCAGACATGTGCGATACTGATGTCTGTCATTTACCAACAAAGATTACTACTGAAGACCGTGATAAACAATTAATTCACTGATGTTCTTCACCAAAGCGGAGCTAAACTGTTTTACACCCGTGCAATACTGTGGTGGAATACAAAAAAAGAAAAAAAATCATTGATTGATACACCTTTAAAAAAAAAAGAAACATATTAGAACGGCTGAAATGATCAGACAACAGACCACATAAATCACCATGATGGAAACTGTTGCATCCAGATCTGTTAGAGCACTGAAAGAATGAAGGTAAATTAGATTAATTATTCCACCAAAGAACACGGCAGAGTTATGTGACGATCAGCGTGTGTGAATCCTTCCTCTGTTACCAACATCACTCAGAAACAGACTCAGGGATTTAAATGAAGTTTTCAGTGTCGGTCAGAAATGACACAAGGACCAAGTGATTAGACTTCAGCAGTGACACGGCTTAAAGTTTGGATCCACAGATTTGTTAAGGATTTCCCATTGAGGTAGCGGCACAGCGTCTGATAGCAGCACGGTAACCATGGCAACAAGTGAACGCTACCTCAGCGGCCTGCTGACGATCCCTGATTGTGATCCTACTACAAATCTACCTCTGTGGACGTATTGGAAATGACACAAGGAACAACTGATTAAATTGTAGGAGTGTTTCTGAGTCCCATTAATTCTCATTGCCGGCTACATATTTCGGTCACGCGATTCGGTATGTACACATGCAGAAGGAGGACTGCGCTCTCTCAGTGCTGTTCTTGTTATTTGAAATGACTAGCTGTGAGCGTGTGTGTGTGAACACGTTTGTGCCAGGAAGTGAAATTAACTTTTTAAGCCACTGACAGATATGTCCGAATATGATTCATTCAATCGTAAATGATCATTTTGTGCCACAAATCTACCAACCACGTCATGTTAAACCAGTATCTGGCTGCTGCTAATGTCCTACTGTGGTGTGCTATCTTCTGTGGAAATGGGTTGGAACGCAAAATAATTAATTTCGAAATAAATATTGTCAATTACAGTGTTGAAACATGTTCTACAAGCTGGAAAAATGCAGATTTTTAGCAGTTGTCACTGTCTCCCGCAATTTCATCACAATAAATAAGCTTAAAACATCGCAACTTTTATCACAATTTTTTAGAAAAGCTGCCGCGAATTCAGGCATTTTCGGCCTCAACAATCACGAAAAACGCCCGTGAAATCCTGAAAGGACTGTAATATCTGTATCTTAGCGATATTCTTTAAAGCTTATCTGAAAGTTCACACCAATACATGATGAAAAGCCGGCTGTCTTTTTCATTTGTTTGATGGATAAAATAATCAGTAGCAGTCTGCACCAACATCTATGTTAAAGTTCCTCACTGTGTCAAGAGTAGTTTACCAAGCCGCTCCAGCTTTAGTTTTAGAAATCTGTTTTTGTGATGTTCTATAATGTAATATTAGTACATATTAGAAGCGACAGTAGTTTTTTTCTCAACATGGGTTCAGTTCTATGAGTTTTCTCAGTAAGGTTTGACACTGAAACACCGTGAACACCTCCAGGACCTGACTGAGATGTTTCACACCTCTGCTTTCTCTGCTGTGAGACGTCTCTTTACTGTAACAGACAGAACTTTGGGGGTAATATGTTCCTTCTAACACAGAACACTGAAAAGGTTTAAAAGAAAGTAAAATGTCTCTATGGAAAAGTGCATACGGGAAGTTACTACTGTCTCCTCCAGAAATAACTTCCTGTAGGTGTTTTGCATGATCGTCCATTAGTCTTCAGAACTTTTGACGACCCGTCCATCTAAACTCCTTCTGTTGCAGAGTTAATTTCTGCTTTAACTTCCACATCAGTACATCTGTCCTCTTGCTATCTTCAGCCCTCGTTCACATGATGCCGTATGAACACATGAATCAGGAACTTCAGCCCAGTCCTTCTGGTAGCAAAGCAGCCACAAACCATAGCAGTTCCACCAAGATGCTTCACAGTTGGTTTTAGGTTCTTCTCCTGAAAAGCTGTCACTGACCTGCTCCAAACATGTGTCCTGTTCCCGCTGCCAAACAGCTCCATCTTTGCTTTATCTGTAGAGGACATTATTCCAGAACGTCTGCTTTCTGTCTGTATGCTCAGAGTGCAGATTTGATCTAATGCTTTCAGGACAGCAAAGGATGTTTCCCAGAACGTCTTCCATGCAGACAAATGAGAGTAATCTGTGATTGACAATTTGACATGAGCAGCTGAGAGCTATGTTCAGATCCTGTGATGAAGCGTTGGGGTTTATGGAGACTTGTTTTTTTCTCAGAGCCTGGGTTTGCTGGAATATTCTGTCCTGGACAGAACAGCATTCATTTGAAATTGATCCCATTTGTGGAATGATGCATTTCAACTGTTTGGAAACCTCTTTAAACCCTCTGCCAGACTCACAGACATCCACTGCATCTTGTCTGAAGGCTTTTCATGTGTCACTTCTTTGAATAGATCGTCTTTATTAATGAGCGCTGTTTCAAAGACGACCAAACATTTGCTGCTTCAAATATGTTGAAAAAGTCAACAGTTTCCATTGGATAGACTTGTTCCTCCTATGGCTTCAGGTTGATTTGCTGAATGATGAGACGTCATCTGATGGGTTTAGTTCCTGCATATCTCTGCATTCGTCCTGTTGCTTCTATAATAAGTGAATTGTCAGTAAATGTCCAGACCCTGACAGAAACACCACCATGTCTGACAGATGAGACGGTGCTTTGGCTGAACAACGCCTCGTCTTTCCCCTCCATTCTTTCTGTCACGCTGATAGAGCTGATTTTTATTTCATTAGTCAACAAAACTCGGTCCAAGAACTCCACATTTATTTCTGGATGTGTTTTTGCTGCCTGGCCCTCTGTTGAGGCTGTCCAGGCGTTTGTATCTGGAGCTGAATCCTCTGAGGTTCATGAGGTTTTCTCTTCTTCACCGACAAGAAGTTTTCTTCAACAAATGCAAATGATTTCCTGCTCATCCAAAAGACATCCTCCTACGCTGCAGTCACCTCTACACTCCCTGTGCTGACCGGGGCTGATCCAAGTCACAAAGGCTGTGACTAACAACATACATGTGTATATGACCCAGGGTTTGGATCAGGGGTGTCCAACATGCGGCCCACGGGCCAAAAGTGGTCCTCCAGAGGGTCCAATCCGGTCCTCAAAGTGTAAAAATTACAGAGACGACATTAACTGCAGATTGTAAATTAGTAAAACCTTAAATTTAAAATAATTTCTAGACCAGGACAGGTTGTTCATGAAGTGAAATACTAGATTGTTTATTGCTCTTTTGTCATTTAGTGTGTCATTTTTTGGAACATTTTGAATGGTTTTTGTTGTTTTTTGCCTTTTTTTGTCTTCTTTTGTGGTATTGACCCTCCAGTAAATCCTCCATGGTTCAGCTCCAGGTGACTAAATGTTGTGTTTCTTTGTAGACACTCTGTGATCTGGAAGCTGTAATGTGGAAATGATGAACTCATTCTGAATGTTGATGAAAATTAACATATTTTCTTGAGAAATTTCAGGTTGTTCATGATGTTTTGTAAAAAGATCATTCCTTGAATGGGAATTTTTTTTTTTTTTTTTGCTCTAAAACAAACAAAAAAAATATCAGTTGTGGTTCTTTATAGGTTATCATGCTGTGGTTTTACTGGTCCAGTCCACTGGAGATCAAATTAGGCTGAATGTTTAACCTGAACTAAGATGAGTTTGACTCTCCTGGTTCAGATGGTTTTAATAACTGATGCTGCCCTTCTTGTGTAAAATTCATCCTCACCTAACAGAAGTGGTCCACTAGCAATAAACACATAAAAGCCATGAAAACATTAGAACTGTGCTACAGAAAAGGAGCACTTTTATTTTATTCCTACTATATTTACCTAATTTAACAGAGCTACTGTGATGGTTGTCCATGTTCAGCTGATTACAACATTTAAAAACAAAAATTAATAAATAAAATTCATGAAGTCTTCATCTTTGCATTAGAAGACATGTAATATTGTGATGGTGTTGGATGAGGTGATGCTCTACGACATGTTCAGATCTACTGAACAGTAAAATATTTAACTGAAGTCCTCGGTGCCATGCCATGTCTTCATACAGTTGTGGTGTGTGTGTGTGTGTGTGTGTGTGTGTGTGTGTGTGTGTGTGTGTGTGTGTGTGTGTGTGTGTGTGTGGATATATACATACATACCCAGGGTGGGAGGGAAAGATTTTCTTGTTTTTAATTCAATGTTTTAATGTTGTGAAGCACTTTGTGGTGCGATTTCATCGGAGGAAAGGTGCTATACAAATAAAGATTGATTGATTGATTGATTGATTGATTGCAAACCAAGTTAGAAAAAAAATGTGCAGTTAGATTTTTTTTTCCATGAATGGTTTATCTGTAATACTAACAGAGAACTCTAGCTCGGTGTGAACAGCTTTAAGGACATGCTGACAGTTTAATGAAACATCCATCATTTCATTTTAAACTGGCTGTAGTTTAGCTCAAGAACTGTGAAACTATCCATATGCTAGCTGTCAGGACTGCACATGGATGTGCAGATTTATTTAATGTCTCAGATTAATTATATAATTACTTCAGCACTACCTTAGTAATAAATGTTCAGGATTCTTATCTGATGTTTCCTGAACTGGTTTAGTCTGGCTTCTAAGAGCTGCTGTTTGTTATCAGAACTACTGAAGTGTCCTCCTATCTCCAGCATCTTTATACCGTCAGGAGACAAAGTTTAACCTGGTAGACCTTTTTACTTATTTATTTATTCCTCCTGTATGGAGCCTGACAGCATTCAGCCCTGAGCTAACATTAGCTGAGGTTATAAAAACCCTGTACCGACCTCCCTGTGAGTAGTTTAGTCTGAAGAAAGCAGCTCGTTATAGAACCCGGAGCTAACCCTCTACCAGTAAACAAGACAGGCTAATTAGCCACCTAGCAGGGAGCTAGCAGAGAGCTAGCAGGCTAACGCTGGCTAACTTTATCAAACATCCTCCCAGGAAACACCCTCACATCCCGGAGAGACATTCAGACGAGCTGACAGCTGAAAAAATTAACCTTAAAGTCACTGTTAGCTCACCTCTGCCATGTTGGACCAGGGTTCTGTTTATCTCTGCTAGTAGTGGTGCGTGCTGTCACATAACATGTCCGATGGGAAACTACTGTCTAAGAAGAACGGTTCCGGATGTAGCAGACTGCTGTCCCACTTTGTCCTGCAGTGCTGTTTGGTCTCTCAATCGTATAAACTTTTATATGGGACCCTGAACTGAATAAAAGTCTGTAAAGTTTGGTAAAGTTCCTTTTTAATACTGTTCATTAAGCTCCTTGAATACTATAAAGATTAAACTGGATAGGATAAGTTATTAAAAGACACTCGTGTCAACAATGTCCTCATTCTGCTTAGGACAGGGGTGTCCAACATGAGGCCCGTGGGCCAAAAGCGGTCCTCCAGAGGGTCCCATCCGGTCCTCAAAGCATAAAAATTTCAGAGAACACATTAACTACAGACTGTAAATTAGTAAAACTATAAATTTAAAATCATTTCTAGACCATGACAAGTTATTTAGATCATAAAGTAAAATACTAGATTGTTCATTGTTTTTTGTCGTTTTGTGTCTCATTTTTGTAATATTTTGTCTTTTTTTGTCTGACTCTTGTGGTTCTGATCCTCCACTAAATCCTCTGTGGTTCAGTTCCAGGTGACTAAATGTTGTGTTCTTTGGAGACACTATCGTGGAAATAACGTGGAAATGATAAACTGAGGCTGAATGTTGATGAAAATTAACTTATTTTTCTTCAGAAATTTAGGGTTTTTCATGATGTTTTGTAAAAAGATAATTCCTTAAATGTGAACATTTTCAGAATGTACATTTTTGCTCTAAAACACAGGAACCACCAGGAGTTGTGGTTATTTATAGGTTATTATGCTGTGGTTTTACTGGTTTTACTGGTCTGGTCCACTGCAGATCAGACTGGACTGAATGTGGAACCTGAACTAGAATCAGTTTGACTCTCCTGGCTTAGAGCATCCACCTGACTGTCCATCCAGCCTCCACTTTCTGTCTTTTAGCTGCATATTCTGGCTTCCATTGGTCACCATCTTCTTTCTAAACATTACTGAAAACCCTTCTGGGTAAAAGACCTTTTCTTACCTGGTGTTATTTTTGTAATTTTATTTTTTCTTGTGTATTTTACTATATCTTCTTTGTATATTGTTGGTCCACCTGTCGTGTTACGATTGTGCTTATTAAGTGTTTATAATGTCTGCTTTGTGTAGCATCACTACTTCTTAAAGGTGTCACATTAAAAGTCATAATAATAATACATTCTTTATTTACATATAGAAGCAGATGTATGCTATGCCGTATACACTTTATGATAATCTGAGTTGCTTGTATGTAGATTAATGGGGGGTGATTGTGCTGTTAAAATATTTCTAGAACCTCTGGAACCAACATCCATAAAGAAATGGTTACTAGAAAACAGTGTTTGTTTGCAGTCTATAAAAACAGACATAAATGTGATTCCAGCAGCATCATTTCCACTGAAGTATTTATAGTAAAACATCCACAAACACTGGATGGTTGATTTAACCAGTCATGGTTTATACGATCCATGGTTTGTTTGTTTGACTGAGTTAAGTCTGAGGACAACAGAGAGCTCAGTTTGGGTTTCTGTTTCCACAACAGCAATAAACCTGAGTACATAAGAGCTGCAGATGCTGGATGGGCCCAGACCAAGACAGACCCCAAAAGCCACAGTTGTGCAAGCAGATACATTCTAAAATTTGACAAAACATCCATCTTTAAAATGGGCTCTTTGCCCACAAACAAACAGGTCCCTTGGGTTCAAGTAAAAACAGAACACAGAGCAAATTATTGCATAACTAATATCTGCGGAAAAGCATCCAGATGGGGTTGTTGTTCTGAGAATCTAGCAGCTGAACCTTCTAGAAACAGGACATGTTCAGCTCCACAGCCACCAGCAGAAATAAAAGGTGCTCAGAGGGCATTAAAGTCCAGGCAGATTTTCACAGTTCAGTTTGGAGATGTGAGTAAGTTGGCAGAGAGAAATGCATTCTTCACAGCCATCCCAGCATCACGAGGCCTGCTCCTGACTGTCAGGGGCAATTAACGGGTGTGTAGGGATGTAGAAATCCAGCTTTCGTCTTGTACTGGGCTGACTTCTCTCCTGGCTGAGGAGTGGGCCTTTAAAGCCTCTGTGATGGCCGGCATGGGGAGAGAGCACTAATGAGCACCATTTGGATCCTTCATTTACAACACATGCTGGTTAACAGCTCACGATTTACTGCTGCTCCCACTGGAACACCATCCAGCCTCGAGAGATTACTATTCATACAGAGAACCACAGCTGGACCATTCAGATCACAGGTCCTCCAATGAGAACAGGCATCCCATAATATGCTGGACAGTACATCCTAACAGGAGCTGATTGGAATTAGCATTAAAAACTAAAAACACATTCACTTTGTCAAAGCGTCCTGGCCACCAAACAGCATCAGAGCTACAGGTTCACCTCAGCCTGTCAGGAAAATGTGCTGTTACATTTCTGTTCTATGGCTTTGTCTGAAGATTAAGCAGAATCGCTCACATGTTCTAGTGTAGTGGAATATTTTCTGTTTACGATGTGCTGAAAGTAAAAGTTGGTATAATTATGGTAAATGCTTTTAGACTGTAGATCAGAGATAAAACATGCATAAAATACATAAAGATGAATATTATAGTAATGACTGGTGTTTGATGGGATGGTGTGTGTCTGTGGAGAGCACACACACACACACACACACACACACACACACACACACACACACACACACACACACACATGTTTGTTTTTCTATACCGGTGGGGACTTACCATTGACTCCCATTCATATCTAACTCCTAACCCTTACCCTAACCCTAACCTTAACCATCACCAAATCAATGCCTAACCCTAAACAAACGTTTTTGCACTTTTACATTTTTTATTAACAACAATATGGCCAAGAAAACGGTGTTGCCACCCGTGGGGACCTCATTTTAGGTCCCCACCGTAAGACAAGTCCCCACCTTTATAGCAAATAGTCAGGTCAAAGTCCCCACCGGTATAGCAGAAACAAGTACACACACACACACACACACACACACAGACAGACACACATACACACACACACACACACACACACACACACACACACATGTCTGGTTCTTATATCCCTGTAGGGACTTACCATTGACTCCCATTCATACCTAACCCCTAACCCTCACCCTAACTCTAACCTTAACCCAGACCAAAACAATGTCTAACCCTAAAGAAACATTTTTGCACTTTTATTTTTTTCAGGAACAACAACATGGCCAAGAAAACACTTTCCATTTGTGGGGACCCAAATGAGGTCCCCACAAATGACATGTTTTTTGGTTTTCCTATAGTTGTGGGGACATTTGGTCCCTGCAAGTATAGCCAGAACCTGGGCACACACACACACACACACATACACACACACAGCTGGAAGATCACAAAGTGCAACCTGTAACTTTGGTGTGAAGATAGATGTTGTATAGTAAATGATATGTGGAGAACTCAAAACGTAACGGTGTAAATTTAAAACCATATAACTTTTAAAAGAAGTGTATCAGAAACAGAACAGTACATAAAGGTATAATATGCAGGAAACCTGTCTCAAAATAACAGGGGAAAGTCTGAAAATGGCCTGCCCGATCTGAACCTGTGTGGTGTTTTGTTATTGGACTTCTGTGCTAGTCATAGTTTGGTCATAACAAACACCATGTTCGAGCATAAGGTTGCTCATAAGTGTACTTGGTACCAGAGCACCTTAGGCCAAAGGCCGATGATTGACTTTATAGTCGTATCGTCAGACCTGCGGCCGTATGTTTTGGACACTCGGGTGAAGAGAGGTGCAGAGCTGTCAACTGATCATCACCTGGTGGTGAGTTGGATCCAATGGCGGGGAAGACTGCCGGACAGACCTGGTAAACCCAAACCTGTAGTGCGGGTGAACTGGGAACGTCTGTCGGAGGACCCTGTCCGTAGGGTTTTCAACTCCCACCTCCGGAAGAGTTTCTCCTGCATCCCGGGGGAGGTTGGGCACATGGATTCCGATAGGTCCATGTTCAAAGCCTCCATTGCAGAAGCAGCTGCTAGGAGCTGTGGTCTGAAGGTCACTGGTGCCTGTCGCGGCGGCAATCCAAAGACCCGCTGGTGGACACCAGTGGTGAGGGAGGCCATCAGGCTGAAAAAGGAGACTTTTCGAGCCTGGTTGGCTCGGGGGTCTCCCGAAGCAGCTGACAGGTACCGGCTGGCCAAAAGGGCGGCAGCTGTGGCGGTTGTGGAAGCTAAAACTTGGGTGTGGGAGGAGTTTGGAGAGGCCAGGGAGAAGGACTTTTGGTCGGCCACGGGGAAGTTCTGGTAAACCGTTCAACGCCTCAGGAAGGGGAGGCAGGGCTTCGCTCAGGCTGTGTACAGTCGGGGTGAAGAACTGTTGACCCATACTGGGGATATCGTTGAGCGGTGGAAAGAGCACTTCGAGGAACTCCTGAACCCGGTAAACACGTCCTCTATGGAGGAGGCAGAGCCTGAAGACTCGGGGGGATCTTCGTCTATATCCGTGGCAGAGGTCGCCGAGGTAGTTAAGAAGCTCCTAGGTGGCAAGGCGCCAGGTGTGGACGAGATTCACCCTGAGATGCTGAAGGCTCTGGACATTGTTGGACTGTCTTGGTTGACACGTCCATACAATGTCGTGTGGGCTTCGGGTACAGCACCTGTGGAGTGGCAGACCGGGGTGGTGGTCCCTATTTTCAAAAAGGGGCACCGGAGAGTGTGTGCCAACTACCGCAGTATCACACTTCTCAGCCTTCCCGGGAAAGTTTACTCTAGGGTGCTGGAAGGGAGGATCCGACCGATAGTCGAACCATGGATTCAGGAGGAGCAATGCGGATTCTGTCCCGGTCGTGGAACAGTGGACCAGCTCTTTATCCTGGCGGAGCTGCTGAGGGGGTCATGGGAGTATGACCTACCAGTCTACATGTGTTTTGTGGATCTGGAGAAGGCCTATGACCGTGTCCCCCGAGGGGCTTTGTGGGGGGCACTGCGGGAGTATGGGGTCCCAGGCTCGTTGCTATGAGCTGTTCGGTCCCTGTACGACCAAAGTGAGAGCTGTGTCCGCATACTCGACACTAAGTCTGACACGTTTCCGGTGGGTGTTGGGCTCCGCCAGGCCTGCCCCTTGTCTCCAATCCTGTTTGTGGTTTTCATGGACAGGATTTCAAGGCGCAGTTGTGGTGGGGAGAGTTTTCGGTTTGGGGGCCTCAGGATCACATCTCTGCTTTTTGCGGATGATGTGGTTTTGTTGGCGTCCTCAGACCGTGATCTCCAGCACGCACTAGAGCGGTTTGCAGCCGAGTGTGAAGCGGCAGGGATGCGGATCAGCACCTCCAAGTCCGAGGCCATGGTTCTCTGCTGGAAACCGGTGGATTGCTCCCTCCGGGTTGGGGGGGAGTTGCTTCCCCAAGCGAAGAAGTAAGTATCTTGGGATCTTGTTCACGAGTGATGGGAAAATGGAACGAGAGATGGACAGGCGAATTGGTGTGGTGTCAGCAATAATGTGGGCGTTGTACCGAACCGTCGTGCCGAAGAGGGAGCTGAGCCGTAAGGCGAAGCTCTCGATTTACCAGTCCATCTATGTTCCAACTCTCACCTATGGTCATGAGCTTTGGGTAGTGACCGAAAGAACAAGATCGCGGATACAAGCGGCCAAAATGAGCTTCCTCCGTAGGGTGGCTGGGCTCAGCCTTAGAGATAGGGTGAGGAGCTCAGACATCCGGAGGGAGCTCAGAGTAGAGCCGCTGCTCCTTCGCATCGAAAGGAGCCAGTTGAGGTGGTTTGGCCATCTGATTCAGATGCCTCCAGGGAGACTTCCTTTGGAGGTTTTCCGAGCACGTCTGTCTGGGAGGAGACCCCGGGGTAGACCCAGAACTCGCTGGAGGGATTATGTATCTCGTCTGGCCTGGGAACGCCTCGGGATCCCCCAGGAAGAGCTGGAAAGCGTTGCTGGGGGGAGGGACGTCTGGAACGACCTGCTTCGCCTGCTGCCTCCGCGACCCAGCCCCGGAAGAAAATGGATGGATGGAAGTCTGAAAATGTCTGGGCATGTTCTCTGTAAAACATGACCTAATGATAACCTGAAGTCCTCTGTAGGGAGAGATCCAGGGGTGAAATACGATAACCTGACGTCATGATCTGACCAGTAGATTTAGAAAAGTAGAACAGTGTCAGAACTGTCTGTCCTATCATACGCCCTATAGGTGTGGAGAAATGACCAACTCTCCCAGCATAAAGACGGTGAACACCTCAGTATCTCTGGTTTTTCTTGGGTGTTAATCGCTGCTAACAACTACTCCTTTATTTTTCCCAACAATAAATCCTGCTGACTTCTGCTGGTGATTTCTGAAGATCTTTGAAGAAGCATTTCACACATTTGAACACGGTCTAGTCTCAGACTCTGGCATTGATTTGTGACTTAGTTTTCCAAGGGGGCAACATTACACCAAATAGAAGATGAGTCACTAAATATAAGAAGATAAGACTTTCTGATCACCCTTTTAAAGCAACGCCCTACAATACAAAAGCTGCCTGGAGGAGGCTGCGTTTTTAGGCCTGTAGTTGTAGAATGGCCTTTCGAGGATCCTTGTTTTTCATTTCCTCCTTTTCAGACAACATGGCAACCACTGGTTTACTCCAAATGTAAACTAACTTTTCCAGCCCACAGACACTGGCAAAGGAAGAACTAAGTATAGTTTGGGGTGAAATAAACCTTTAAAACCACAACTCTCTGCTGCAGACACACAATCTCACCAAATCCAGGCTTGTTAGTGAACAACACAACACACAGTTTTATTAATACTTACACTATACTTCATACATTTCATACAAAGGTATTAATTAGCGTAACCTTTGTGATCACAGGTTTTGATCTATCAAATAGCAAATGCACACTGGATCACATGTCTTGTTATTAAATATAGTTATTTTCAGGTTATGGCACAAAGAAGCTGACTGTTTGCTTATATAATAAATTACCAGAAGTCATTAAAATGAACATCTATTAGAATACATTTTGCTGATTACATTCCTCTAACTTCACATAAGACTTGTAAAAATACTGTCTTTAGGATTACAATTTTAGTTTAATATTTTTTTACACAACAAAGTCTGAATTGTTTGGTTAAAACTTTTTAAAATGATGCTTTCTCCTTTCGACTGAATGTACTCTATCAGTCCAAGTTTGGGGTATATCAATGTAGCATTAGAACACAGGAGTGATGGTTGCTGGAAATGTTCCTCTGTACCCCTATGGAGATATTCCATTAAACATCAGCCGTTTACAGCTACAATAGTCATTTACCACATTAACTATGTCTGCACTGGATTTATCATTCATTTAGTGTTATCTTCATTGAAAAAAATCTGCTTTTCTTTCAAACATAAGAACATTTCTAAGTGAGCCCAGACTATTTAAAGGTAGAGTACATAAAGTATCAGTACCTGAACTCAGTAGTCCTTTATCATCTCAGGTTTGTACAAGACGCAAACAACAACAATAAAGTTAATGAACAACAAGCAAAACACACTTCTGAATGGAAAGTGACATCATTTTGGAAGCAGGACTTGTAGTGGAGTATTTTAACATCATGTTACAGGAGTGTTTACTTCATTAAATCCCAGATAATCTCATCAGACAGTACTGGGCTCCCTGCTCCTTCTGGACTTCTCTTTTTGAAGCGATCCAGGTCACACTGAGGCCTTCCATGTCTTGGCTGAAGATCCACATGAGCAGGAATCCATCCACACACAAGCTGGTTCCTTTAAAACTCAAGATGTGAAAACAACTGATTAGCAGCTGAGGAGTTACAACTGGAATGCTTTGTTACGTTCCCGTCCTTGACTCTGAGTCTCCTGTGCTGTGGTGTTGTAATCCATCCCATCATCTCTCTGCTCCCAGAGCTCCAGACATTTCCCTGTGAACATGCAGTGGAAGCCAAACTGAAAGCAGCAGAACATGGCTGTGCTGCACATTTGTTCTGCTGTCTCACTTCTTTACACTCAGCAAGACATCAGGGACCTTCAGTGACCTCTGGTGATAGTCTGTGGGAACTGCAGCCATTTAATTTGATCTGGCAGAGGAGGTATGACAAGTAGAAATAATCATAAATCAATAAAGTCATATGTTATTTTGTAATCATAAGTTGATAAATATCCATCTATAGGTAGTATGAACAGTGAGCGAAGTGAACTGAGAGAATATTTAGATCTCTACCCCTCCTTACTTTTAGGAGAGAATTAGTTTTTGTGTGGAGCTGGTAAGAAACTCAGTCCCACTAGTTCCTCTCCTCTGTGTTTCCAGAGGGTAATCCTGCATTAGAGCCTGGTTTCAAAACCACCATGCTCTGCTTCTTCACTCAGTCACACACCAACACTCCCATCATCCAGTAGAAAAACAAGTGGATTGTTCTCCAAGTTCCTCCACACAGCAATAATAATAAAATAATAAAGAAGTTGTCTCTACAATTCTACAATTCTACAATTTCATTTAGCAGACGCTTTTGTCCAAAGCGACGTACAACACAAGCAACTCTGTAGCTCTGTGGTTCTCCTGGCTGGTAGAAAACATCTAAACAACTACATCCACTCGTTGGGTCCATCAAACGCTATGAACAAACTGTCTCACATGAGGACCGTCCAGGAAAGGAAGACCAAGAGCCTGCTCTGCTGCTAAGGAGAAGTTCTTATGAGTCTCCAGCCTTAGAAATGGAAAGTTAACAGCAGCTCAGATTAGAGCCCAGACAAACGCCATCCAGAGTTCTAGTAGCAGACACATCTCTACATCACCTGTTCAGAGCAGATTGACCAATCAGGCCTTTATGGTCCAACAGCTGCTAAGAAACCACTACTAAGGAAAAGCAACAAGCAGAAGAGATCAGTTTGGACCAAGAAACACCAGGAATGGACACTAGACCAGTGGAGATCTGGGCTTTGGTCTGATGAGTCCTAATGTGAGATCTTTGGTTCCATCTGTCGTGTCTTTGTGTCACGAATTTAGCGGCTGGATCCGAGCAGAAAGCCACACTACCAAGGCAGGGATGGAAGGGAAAAGGAGTTTTATTGTGGGAAAAGGGGTGGTAGAGATGGTAAGAGGAGCCAGGGTACGTTCAGGAGGGAGTGGTGAATGAATCCGGGTCTGGAGTTCCAGGACCGGGGATCGACGATCAGTGTGGGTGCGGTGGAGGACCAGAGTGTGGTGGCAGGTGGGCTGCAGTGAGCGGGGCCCGGAGATGGCGGGTGGACACGGGGAGATGCACTGACTCCGACTGCTGACGATCCGGCAGTGTAGCTGTGATGAGCGGGGGCCAGAGATGGCAGGTGGGTCCGGGAACGCAGGAGGGGAGCCAAGGAGGGAATCCGAAGGGACGGACACGGTGCAGGAGGGATCCAGGAGGGGAGTCGGGCTGGACACAGCAGGACGGAATCCAAACAGCGGGACCTCTAGGTAAGGTGAGAGGAGAGACAATCGTTAGGTTCGTTTTAAAACACAGAGGAATTACAAGGCTGGAGAGCAACTGACGGAGAAGTTGAGTTGGACAATCTGGCAGGGTGTGGAGGCCTGAGCCGGTCTTTATTGCAGTCGAGTGATTAGAGAAACGAGTCACAGCTGGTATGGTTTCTCAGGTATGATGGTCTCTACATGCATGGTTCCACCATGAAGCATGGAGGAGGAGGTGTGATGGTCTCTGTTGGGGATTTATTCCAAACTGAAGGAACCCTGAACCAGCATGGCTACCACAGCATCCTGCAGCGACATGACATCCCATCAGGTTTGGTTTAGTTGGACCATCATTTATTCTCCAACAGGACAATGACCCCAAACACACCTCCAGGCTATGGAAGGACTATCTGACCAAGAAGGAGATGATGGAGATGACCTGGCCTCCACAGTTACCTGACCTAAACCCAGTCCAGATGGTTTGTGCTCAGATGGACCACAGAATGAAGGTAAAAGGACCAACAAGAGCTCAGCATCTCTGGAACTCCTTCAAGACTGTTGGAGGAGGTGTGATGGTCTTTACATGCATGGTTCCACCGTGCATGTCCATTGATTCTGTCATGGTTTCTCCTCATCCTCTGCTGCTCTGAGCTTAAAACTGTCCATATGAGGAGGAGGAACTCTGGAAGTATTTGAGTTGGACTCAGGCTGCTAAATGAAAGCCAGAAAAGTCAGCACCTGCCCACATAATTATTCAGCCATTGGCATTCATCAGCAACCACATTAACCACCACAGCCAACAGCAGGCAAACCAGCTCTGGATTAATCATTTAATGTTAGAATTCTGGTTTCTACCATTAAAATATGAAGAGCTGGGAGGTTACTCAAACCTTAAATTAACCAATAGAGAAAATTGCTGTATTTCATGCGTGAATGCTTCAGTCACACATGGTTTGTGTGTGCCACTCCAGAGCCCCTCATGCCACCCCAAACTACCAGAGTAATGACATGACGTTATTACTTCACCTCCACATGACTCACTCATCAGATGTGGGCAGCAGCGCACATTCAATGGCCCGTGGAAATTCAAACAATCACTTTCCTCAAGATGCCTGGGAAGGCTTTAAAGGGAAACATACATGCCTCTAAATGTTTATTAGCTGTTTAATATCCTGTTTAGGGTGCCTTTTATCAGTTTGGTGCTGTTAAGCCCTTGGTTAAGTCACCGTTTCCTGTAGGTGCCAGTGTTCCCTCCGATCCTCTGGGACTAAATCTAAACAGAATACTCACTACTACATGGAATATCAAGTGCCACAGCTACACTAAAAAATGCACAACTTACTCTGTGGTAGAACATGTGACTGTGAATGGCGCTGTGTTCATGGTAACAGGATGTGAGTTGCCCTCTTGTTGGGCAGGTTTTGACTGGAATCGGGGAGTCAGATTACCTCATATTTCATTCAGCAGCCGGGGAGGCATTAATCATCCTGTTAAATCCAGACAGTTTTATAGCATTGTGTGTGAGAGCACTTACAACACACACAACTCCAGCGCTCTCTTCAGACCTCTGCACCCAAAGGTCCGACTTAACAAGCAGAAATGTGTACAGCTGGACATTCCTGCACAGCTCCAACCACCAAACCTTCCTCCACTCAAACACACGCCAAAACTCTGCACTAATAAAGTCTTTTTCACGGCCTGTCAGCCTGGTTGAGCTGAATATAAAGACAGGAGTGATGTGGTTAAAGCTACAGACCTGGAACTGTTAACTCCTGATCCACCACATCCCTGAGCTCTGCAGACACATTTCATGCTACCGTGCAAACAATGAGCCCTGAAAGAACAGGGTACACGCGATCTGAGTGATCTGAATAATGGTACATTTGTTCAGAATTCATACAGCTGCAGCATCCTCTGTGTTGGGCCCTCTTGGTCCCAGACCTTCCACTGATGGCACCAGCTTCCTGTTTCACAGATGACCGTCACTCACAGACTACAATTAAAAATGCGAGCTCTACGGTCCTTTCCCTCACTGCTGCTTGAACCTCCAGAATGCTGCTTCTTTTGATGGGTTAAAAGTGACAAAACTAGCACCAGAAAGCTGTTCTGATGCTTCCAGACACAGCTACCCCTGGTCTGATAGGAAGACCCTGGATTATAGCCAGGCTTTAATTATGCTGCCTGCTACTTCATAATATAAAAACTAAAGATGCAAGAAACGTAAAAATAAGAGCTACCACACGCAGCATCAGTGTGCCGTTAGCAGAGTGCAACCTGAGCAGCTGGATGGTTTGATTTCAGACGGTTTATTGTTGGTATCTCACATTTAAACCTCCTGTTGTCCTCATTTATGGCACTAAAAAAATATTGTCCCCTTGTCTGAAAAAATTCAGCAAAAAATTCCCCAAATGTAATTTTTTTTTTTTTTACAAAATCCACAGATAGAAATTTCTTTAAAAGTTTCCCTTAAAAGTTTAATTTTTAAAACAAACAAACAAACAAACAAATTTGGCAAGAAAAAAAAAAAAGTAAAAATTGTAAATATTTTCATAAAATGAATAATTATTTCCCAAAAAATCCTAAAAATATCTAAAATGATTGCATATATATCAATAAAACTTCAAATATTTTCTTTTAGAATATTTGGAAACAAATCAACCAAAATCCAGTGAAGTTCTTTGGATTTTGGTTGATTATTATGTGAATGTTCTTAGAGAAACATTTGTAACATTTATTTTTTTCCACCAAAAAATGTTCAAAGATTTCCCAGAAATGTTGAAAATGTGAACATCAGAACATTCACTGTGAAAATGTATATATTTTTTCAGATTTTCAAACTTTAAAACGGGTCAATTTGACCCTCAGGACGACACAAGGGTTAATCCTAATTCTGAACTTACATTTTTCAAAATCTAAATTTGGCCTTTGGAGCTTGAACATCTTACACGCATGTGAAAGGTATTTTAGAACTGGATTTTTTTTAAAAATACAAAATAAATGTGAGTTATTGAAATAGAAACGGTTGAACTCTAAAGCACATATAACTCTATAACGGTCCTCTCCAGTCAGGGGCTTTATAATCACATAAAATGAGACACACTCGCTTCCATGCTTTAGAAACAAACTAACATTTATTTAACTGGAACACTGCATGTATTCTTCTTGCAGCTGTAACATGACAGTGTGTTCTTTCTTCCTCTGACCACAATGATCGTGTGGGCATAAATTAAGCACTTATTGTGAGTCTATCCCATCCCCTATAATTAGTGTTCAATTTCAAAGTTCTTTCCAGGAAACTTCCTATAAAATCTGTAGAACATTATACATATGTGTATAAAAAAACTTACCAACTTATAAATCCAAGGTTTATCTGACTTCAAATTGTCTTTCTAATTACTCAGAAAATTTCCAAGAACATGATGAGGAAAGTACGGAGCTATAAAGCAAAGCATAATATTAAACTTCATTTACTACAGTCTAATTAGATCTGGGGAGTTACTCCGAGGACACGTGTCCCTCAGTATAAACAATGCAGACAGGCAGGAGGTTTATTTTATGCAGTGCTTCTTTGTAGAGAACACACCTGAACAGACCTGAACAAAGGTAAACACAGCTGAACACAGCTGAACACACCTGAACACACCTGAACACACCTGAACACAGCTGAACAGACCTGCACACACCTGAACACAGCTGAACACACCTGAACACACCTGAACACACCTGCACACACCTGAACAAAGCTAAACACAGCTGAACACAGCTGAACACACCTGAACATAGTTGAACACACCTGAACACACCTGCACACAGCTGAACACACCTGAACACACCTGAACACACCTGAACACACCTGCACACACCTGCACACAGCTGAACACAGCTGAACAGACCTGAACACACATGAACACAGCTGAACACAGCTGAACAGACCTGCACACACCTGAACACAGCTGAACACAGCTGAACACACCTGAACACAGCTGAACACACCTGAACACAGCTGAACACACCTGCACACACCTGAACACAGCTGAACACAGCTGAACACACCTGAACACAGCTGAACACAGCTGAACACAGCTGAACACACCTGAACACACCTGCACACAGCTGAACACACCTGAACACACCTGAACACACCTGCACACAGCTGAACAGACCTGAACACACATGAACACAGCTGAACACAGCTGAACACACCTGCACACACCTGAACACAGCTGAACACAGCTGAACACACCTGCACACAGCTGAACACAGCTGAACACAGCTGAACACACCTGAACACAGCTGAACACACCTGAACACAGCTGAACACAGCTGAACACACCTGCACACACCTGCACACAGCTGAACACACCTGAACACACCTGCACACAGCTGAACACACCTGAACACACCTGAACACACCTGCACACAGCTGAACAGACCTGAACACACATGAACACAGCTGAACACAGCTGAACACACCTGCACACACCTGAACACAGCTGAACACAGCTGAACACACCTGCACACAGCTGAACACAGCTGAACACAGCTGAACACAGCTGAACACACCTGAACACAGCTGAACACACCTGAACACAGCTGAACACAGCTGAACACACCTGCACACACCTGAACACAGCTGAACACAGCTGAACACAGCTGAACACAGCTGAACACACCTGCACACACCTGAACACAGCTGAACACAGCTGAACACACCTGCACACACCTGAACACAGCTGAACACAGCTGAACACACCTGCACACAGCTGAACACACCTGAACACACCTGAACACACCTGAACACAGCTGAACACAGCTGAACACAGCTGAACACAGCTGAACACACCTGCACACACCTGAACACAGCTGAACACAGCTGAACACACCTGCACACACCTGCACACACCTGAACACAGCTGAACACACCTGAACACAGCTGAACACAGCTGAACACACCTGCACACACCTGAACACAGCTGAACACAGCTGAACACAGCTGAACACACCTGCACACACCTGAACACACCTGAACACAGCTGAACACAGCTGAACACACCTGCACACACCTGAACACAGCTGAACACACCTGCACACAGCTGAACACACCTGAACACACCTGAACACACCTGCACACAGCTGAACAGACCTGAACACACATGAACACAGCTGAACACACCTGCACACACCTGAACACAGCTGAACACAGCTGAACACACCTGCACACACCTGAACACAGCTGAACACACCTGAACACAGCTGAACACAGCTGAACACACCTGCACACACCTGAACACAGCTGAACACACCTGCACACAGCTGAACACACCTGAACACACCTGAACACACCTGCACACAGCTGAACAGACCTGAACACACATGAACACAGCTGAACACAGCTGAACACACCTGCACACACCTGAACACAGCTGAACACACCTGCACACACCTGAACACAGCTGAACACACCTGAACACACCTGCACACACCTGAACACACCTGAACACAGCTGAACACAGCTGAACACACCTGCACACACCTGAACACAGCTGAACACACCTGAACACACCTGCACACAGCTGAACACACCTGAACACACCTGAACACACCTGCACACAGCTGAACAGACCTGAACACACATGAACACAGCTGAACACACCTGCACACACCTGAACACAGCTGAACACAGCTGAACACACCTGCACACACCTGAACACAGCTGAACACACCTGAACACAGCTGAACACAGCTGAACACACCTGCACACACCTGAACACAGCTGAACACACCTGAACACACCTGCACACAGCTGAACACACCTGAACACACCTGAACACACCTGCACACAGCTGAACAGACCTGAACACACATGAACACAGCTGAACACAGCTGAGCAGCCTCGTGGTTGAAGGTTACAGGATCTTAAACCCCCACAGGCCTCAGGCTGTCTGCTGGCTGTAACATTTGCCTTTTTTAATCTATACTAATAAAAATCTAAACTAGGAATACTCACTTGCTTCCAATGTAAATACTGAAAATAAAGTCTAGACCAGTGGTGTCCAACATGAGGCCCGTGGTCCAAAAGTGGTCCTCCAGAGGGTCCAATCCGGGCCTTAAAGTGTAGAAATTACAGAGAAGACATTAACAGCAGATTGTAAATTAGTAAAACTATAAATTTAAATCATTTATAGACCATGACAAGTTGTTTGGACCATAAAGTAAAGACTAGATTGTTCTTTGTTCTTTTGTCATCTAGTGTGTCATTTTTGGAATATTTTGTCTTGTTTTTGTTGTGTTTTTGTCTGACTTTTGTGGTTGTGATCCTCCAGTAAATCCTCTCTGGTTCAGTTTCAGGTGTCTAAATGTTGTGTTCTTTGATCTGGAAGTTGTAATGTGGAAATGATAAACTGAGGATGATGGTTGATGGAATTGAATTATTTTCTGAAGAAATTTCAGGCTGTTCATAATGTTTTATAAAAAAAGATAATTACATAAATGTGAACATTTTTGCTCTGAGACAAAGGAACCATTAGAAGTTGTGGTTATTTTTAGATTGTGCTGTGGTTTTACTGGTCCGGTCCACTGGAAATAAATCTAGGCTATATGTGGCCCCTGAACTAAAATGAATCTGACACCTCCTTTTTAAAACATTCAGGACATGTTAAAGTCAAAGGACTATTATAATTAGCTCAAAAAGAAAGGGCATAAAAGAGAAGCTTGGCAGTGTTTCTGGATGAAGAGAGGTGATTGGTTAGATACAGATGATGCAGAGAAACGTTGAGGCCGATGGCAGCATGCTCACCTCGCTTTATTCTGTTTGGAAAATGGTTCTATGAGAAACACTTCCTCCCTCGAAAGCTGTGCTGTTAAATGTTGGATCAGGAAAACTCCGTTCTTCTTGGTATTGTCCTTCAGTTTGGTGGAAGATGTCCAGCAGGTAACATGACAGTCAGTGATTCATGTGTGGGAGCTTTCTGCATGTTTAGTAAACTGGAGGACAGTCAAAGCCTTCATTTGGCTGTTCTGATCATATAATCATCTGTATTAACTCTTGTTTTAGTCCCTCGTTGATGACCTTACTTTTTGTGTTTTAACCACTACTTCTATACACCTGCCACCAGCGTCTCATGGATCTGCCCCTCCACACCGCGGGTGTTTCTGTTTTTGTCATGGTGGCAGCTCCGCTGGTTTTCTAGATGCATTCCTGAGACGTCTCACTGCCTCAGACTAACGCTGTTAGACAGGAAACGCTTCAGCTGAGCAAGACGTGGATCTTTTCTGCTGTTGCTTCATCTAGTTGGGGGTGAGCTGCTGCCTCCAGAGGGGCAGTTAAAGTATCTTGGGGGTCTTGTTGGGAAGTGAGAGTAAAATAGAGGTGGGGGTCGGCTGGTGCAGCGTCAGCAGAAATGTACTCGTGGAGCTGGACCATTATGGGAAAGAGGGAGCTAAGCTACAAAGAAAAGCTCCAAACCGATCCACACTCCAACCTTCAGCCGTGACGACCAGCTTTGGGGAGTGAAAAATGAGATCATGAATACAAGCGCCTGAAACGAGTTTCCTCAGGAGGGGAGATGGTTCACCCTCAGGGTCAGGGTATAGTTTCTGAAAACTAGTTCTCAAAACAGGCTGTCAGGTCCCATCAGAAGTCAAACATGTTTCTAGTTGACCTGAACAGTCGCTCTGGAAGGCCGGTTTAGAGAAGACATGGTACTGTTCTACAACAACACCAAGCAGCTTCAGACAGCGGCTCCAGGATGGCAGTAGTTGGTTTCCAGGTCCTTGTCAAGTCAATCTGAAATGCACTTTTGAAATGCTACAAAAACATTTCCAAAGAAATTGTTGTCTGGGCTGGTTTCCGTGAACTGTTTGGGAGTAACAGCCGTGGTAAAGAGAGTAGAAGAAGCTGAAAACAAAAACAGTTGTTTACCAGCCACCAAAAAACTTCAGAGAAGAAGAAGAAACAAACTAAACTCTGGTCATCCATGAGAAACGTCTGCAGGAACTGTTTTCAACTGGGAAAAAGTTCTTTGTTTGCAGCCAGGTTTTGTGCTGATCGGTCATAAATGTTCAGGTTAAATGTCAGAAATTTCTTGAAAAGTTGTTTCCATCTCTCAGTGAGTGATTCAAAGACCCAAAAAACAGACTTTCAAATGTTGCTGTTTCCATTAACGTTTACTGTTTTTCTTTAAAACGCATTTAAAATCAGTTACACAAACTTGGCTATTGCTATGAAAGGAGTCAGCTGAAGTGTTTGAAATGATGGATGACACAAATGTTCACATTAATGTCCCCATAATCGATCCTTTAGACGTTCTGTTGTCATTGTTGGATTCAACAGCTTCGACTGCAAGATCAGTTTTAGTTAAAACAGCAGCAAGGAGAAGTTCTTTGAAGGAACAATAGGAGGTAGTTCTGTTAAATCGTTGATGATCTTGTTGGGGATGAAGCTGCTGTTAACCAGGACACTGAAAGATCATAAAAGTGGGAGGTGCTGTTAGCTCAGAGATTACCCAATCACCATTTTTCCTCCCACAGCAGTTTTTCAGGCCTGCTCAGAAGCACTGACTACACAGTAAACACCCTGTACATCTCTGAAAACGTTCCTGAAAGAGGTTCTACAGGGAGTGATGGGAGCATAGTGAAAGGTTCAGGCCGGCTGAAAACAAAGTGCTCTTCATGGCAGGCTGATTATTAGCTGAGATGTTTCAGCCTGTAGTGGAGGTCCCCCAGAGAAAACTGAGTCATGCCCCTATCAAACTCAACTATTAGAACACTGGAAAGCGTTTACAAAGAATCTTGGTTTTGTCCAGCAGAGAGGCTTTGGCTGTATTACACGTCACACTATTTTTATCTATAGCTGTCTCAGCCGGCTATTATGGCTTCAATCAACTAATGGGATTATTCTGGCCACCAGAGCAGCTCTGTTTGGAGAAGCACAACTTAAGTCGGCCCCAGTTTACTTACAGAACCAGTCCTCTAACCACTCATGCTTTATTACTGCTCCCCATCAGATGTGAGGGACTGAGAACATTCAGCCAACACAGTAAATTATCTGTTGCACAATTTCAAATAGCACTGGGGATTAATTATGATGTGTTGTTCGTGCTCTGCAACCACTCACACACATTCTGGCCCTTCTCAGAGGAAGCTAATTAGCTGATCAAAGCAAACCACAGCCTTTGTGCAGATCTCCCTCCCGACACTGTCGTAATTATGAGCTTCATGAGGAACATGACAGACAATCAGAATGAGTGACTTGCGCAAACCGAGCTGTCTGAAAGACCGATTGTGTTTATCCCTCAAAGATGGCGTCACATCGTATGGGTCAGGACTGAACGGTCTCCTCTGCTCTGGCTTTCATTAGCTCACTCTGGAACGCTGAGTTCTCTGTGGAGAAATGGTGCTCACCATGTAATTTCATGCTGCGACTGCCAAACAATAAGGTGCTATTAAAGCCTGTTGTCAGAGGAAGCCCTCATAGGGACTATTGATATAAACGGCCACCCTTCAAACAGCTTAATTTTTTTATTCTGCTCCGTCAGTAAAGCTGAGAGTTCTCTCACTCTCTGAGAAGCTTTTTCTCTGTTGGATCTAGTAAAGTGTAGCTGGTAATTTGGAGGGGTACCCATGTTTCAGATATAGTTACTGCTCCACCATGAAACCAAAAGCACTAAAACTTTATGACCAATCTTTAAATAAAAAACAGTGCTGCAGTAATAATTTCATCATGAGAAACAAGAAAACACACTGGAAGAAATTATTCAATTACATTTTCCAACATGGGGTTGAGTCAAAGGGTTCAAAGGGATGTTTGTGATGTTTACTGACATGGCGTTCACATTGAGAGTTATTAAATCAGATCGTCCTTCCTCCCATCTATAGATGTGAAATAGTCCTGGTCAACAAATGGATGGAATCACTGGTGATTAGGGCTGCAACTAATGACGCGTTGACTGAGCACGATACGTCATCAATTTCCGATTTTTGTTGCATTGCACGCTCACTTCCGCTTTTGATGACGTATCGTGCTCAGACGATTAGTCGACGGGTTGTTATTTGCAGCCCTACTGGAGATCACTAAAAAACAAACCAGAAAAAAAACAGGACTAGGGTTGAAGAACACAAGCCCTCGTAGTGCTACGAGATGGGGTAGGTAAATGTTTTTATTCTGCTTTTTTTTTCAAAATTATGGAGGCTGAAAAGTACCAAAAGCTGCAGTTCCTTGAATGGCCACTAGAGGCTGACTCCAAAAGCAAGTCTGTCCTTCAGCTCCTCCTGTTCAAATGTGGAACTTTACAGCTAAAATTAAATATTTACAGCTTTTTAAAACACTGTTTGGGGTCTGTTTGACTTTTTTTTCCCCCCATTCATGACAACCATATGTCAGTGAATTTGTAAGACCCATCTGTTTATATGGTATTACAGCTTAAAGTTATGCATAATTAAGCTGCTTTGAGTGACTGATAGGTGCTGTTAGCCTGGTCTGCCTCAGCTTCATTATGCTTCTCCTCTTTGGTCCGTTGGTTAGATGGAGTCAGGCACTGCCGCTGAGCTTTTAAACTGCTTTTCAGGAAACCTCTAAGTAATGTTATGGAGGGTTCAGTAATATGTAAATGGAGTTTTATAGCTTCATCTCAGTCAAAATGATAAATACTGTGAACAGAATGTGCCATCTGTCTTTAAAAAAGAAAAGATAAAATCAAAAGGAAAAGTACAATAACAAGCATGTTCTCTTACAATAAAATTCACTTTAAACATGTATTAAAATATCTTTTACATAGAGCTTAAACTACTTTATAATGTTATATACTGCATAGAAATGATTATAATCTTACATTAGTGAGGTTTTTTTTTCAAATTTAATGTGTTGGATAAAGTATTTTTGGAGTTTAGAGAGATATAACCTGATCATTATTTGTCATTTTCAGTCTGTAATGGAGGACAGGTACTCCTGTTCCCATCATGTGTTTTTATACACATCTGAAGTACTGGAAGAAGTTATTAGAAAATGAAATTTGGAGAAACTTAGTCAGTTCCGAGTTGGTTTTGTTCTTTTTTGAAAATGAGCTGATGCACGTAATGGGAGATGGAAACATGTTTTTCAAATAAGTTTTGACGTAGCAAACATTGAGTTCACATGTCTGATCGACTGTTCTGCTTTGCCTCCAGACAACATGAAGCTTTACAAATACCAGCTGACATGAAAGCATCACTTCAACTTTCCTGACTGAAACCAGCTCCTAAAGACTTCTCTCCAGTTCCCTGATGCCAAAGTTTCATCTGTTTGTTGTTTTTCAAGGTTTTACCAGTCGACACACAGCTGCTCTTATTTCTGGCTTCGTCTGTGCATTAGCAGTAATCATCACGTAGGCGGACCGTCACCTCCTACAGGCTTCACACTGGAGGGCTAATAGAAGCAAACCTAATGCATTTGTTGGTTTAGAATGTTTGTAATTGTCCAAAAGTTTGCTTGATAATTTGCTGGACAACTAAATGGAAACATGACTTATGAAGTGATGCTTCAAACTAAAAGAAAGAAAAGCTGATCTACAGCTCCAACCAGCTTTCACTCACATGAGAATATCAGGACTGGACTGAGTTAAACACATACTTTAAAAGCTACCAGCTGGCTGTGCACCAGTTTTCTTCACATCTCTGAATCGTAGTTCACATCAGTCTCCACAGAAAAAAGGCTGATTTCACGTATTTAAAAGGTGTGACGTCCAGGTTAGCAGTTTGGGTAATCATCTGTAATAAAGCAGAAATAGTCCCTGTCTGTAATAATGAAAACTGTGCTGTTCTTCCCATTCTGCTGACAGTCCATAAATGTAGCATTAGAGGCCAGAGCTGCTTCTTCCATATGTACACACGTGGACAAAATTATTGGTACCCCTCAGTTAAAGAAGGAAAAACCCACAATTCTCACTGAAATCACTTGAAACTCACAAAAGTAACAATAAATAAAAATTTATTGAAAATTAAATAATCAAAAACAGCCATTACTTTTGAATTGTTGATTAACATAATTATTTAAAAAAAACAAACTAATGAAACAGGCCTGGACAAAAATGATGGTACCTCTATAAAAGATTGAAAACTATTTGACCAGAGTGACATGATTAACTCAGGTGTGTCATTTAATTGACATCACAGGTGTTTCCAAACTCATAATCAGTCAGTCTGCCTATTTAAAGGGAGACAAGTAGTCACCCTGCTGTTTGGTGAAAAGGTGTGTACCACACTGAACATGGACAACAGAAAGCGAAGGAGAGAATTGTCCCAGGACATCCGAAAAAAATGATAGACAAACATCTTAAAGGTAAAGGCTATAAGACCATCTCTAAACAGCTTGAAGTTCCTGTGACAACAGTGGCTCATATTATTCAGAAGTTCAAGACCCACGGGACAGTAGCCAACCTCCCTGGACGTGGCCGCAAGAGGAAAATTGATGACAAATTGAAGAGACGGATCGTTGGAATTGTATCCAAAGAGCCCAGAGCAACCTCCAAAGAAATTAAAGGTGAACTCCAAGGCCAAGGTACATCAGCGTCAGATCGCACCATTCATCGTCGTTTGAACCAAAGTGGACTTCATGGGAGACGACCAAGGAGGACACCACTGCTGAAAAAAACTCATAAAAAAGCCAGACTGGAATTTGCAAAAATGCATGTTGACAAGCCACAAAGCTTCTGGGAGAATGTCCTTTGGACAGATGAGACCAAACTGGAGCTTTTTGGTAAGGCACATCAACTCTATGTTCATAGACTCAAAAACCAAGCATACGAAGAAAAGAACACTGTCCCTACGGTGAAACATGGAGGAGGCTCAGTAATGTTTTGGGGCTGCTTTGCTGCATCTGGCACAGGGTGTCTTGAAAGTGTGCAAGGTACGATGAAATCTGAAGACTATCAAGGCATTCTGGAGAGAAATGTGCTGCCTGGTGTCAGAAAGCTTGGTCTCAGTCGCAGGTCATGGGTCTTCCAACAGGACAACGATCCAAAACACACAGCCAAAAACACCCAAGAATGGCTGAGAGAAAAGCGTTGGACTATTCTAAAGTGGCCTTCTATGAGCCCAGATCTGAATCCCATTGAACATATGTGGAAGGAGCTAAAACATGCCATTTGGAGAAGACACCCATCAAACCTGAGACAACTGGAGCTGTTTGCTCATGAGGAGTGGGCCAAAATACCTGTTGACAGCTGCAGAACGGTCATTGACAAATACAGAAATTGTTTAATTGCAGTGATTGCCTCAAAAGGTTGTGCAACAAAATATTAAGTTATGGGTACCATCATTTTTGTCCAGCCCTATTTCATTAGTTTGTTTTTTTAAATAATTATGTTAATCAACAATTCAAAAGTGATGGCTGATTTTGATTATTTAATTTTCAATAAATTTTTATTTATTGTTACTTTTGTGAGTTTTGAGTGATTTCAGTGAGAATTGTGGGTTTTTCCTTCTTTAACTGAGGGGTACCAACAATTTTGTCCACGTGTGTATGTGTGAAGGTACAATAACAGGAATAAAAGTGTAAAGAGAGCTTATATGAGGCTTTAATAGTCTGATTTAGGCAAACTAAATGATTACGCTAGTTAAAACCTCAATGAAAAAGCTAGGAAGTGTGCTTTGAGTCAAGTTTACCTTGTCAAACTACATGATTCACCTCAAAAGGTGCTGCAG
Organism: Acanthochromis polyacanthus; assembly: GCF_021347895.1. Taxonomy (NCBI): domain Eukaryota; kingdom Metazoa; phylum Chordata; class Actinopteri; family Pomacentridae; genus Acanthochromis; species Acanthochromis polyacanthus. Next base: position 42,675,748 of record NC_067119.1, read on the forward strand.
TGATTTCTATGAAGTGACCTAAAAACCCAACGATGACGCTTCTCCTGGCTGACAGAGGTCACTGAGAGTAACAAACATCATAAACTCTGTTGGTGCAAGGTTTTCCACAAATCACATCAATTCATCATTCCAGTTAGCCTAGCTGCGCTAGACAACCCACGGCAACGAATTTAATTCTCTGCCAGGGTGGGTCTAGTTACCCTCCATAAGGCTCGAGGCTGGATTCTCCTAAAACTGGCCGGACCAATCACCATGAAGTGTAGAGTCAGAAGGCGGGCGTAACTAAGTGATGACAGAGGCGTGATGATTCTGACAGAAACAACCGGCGCACAATAAACAGTTATCTTTGGACTCGGCTTTGGCCACAGCCCTTAAAGATTTGAAGCTAAAATTCAACTTGAAAGATAAACAAAGGACGGCACTGAAGTGTTTCATTGAGAAGAAAGACGTATTTGGACTTATGCCGACGGGATATGGCAAATCCTTAATATACCAGTTGGCTCCGCTGGTTGGGAAGCTAATGGGACTTAGCCACAATCCGCCGGTGCTCTAGGAACTATGTCAGTCTATTCGTTGCGCTGATTGGTTGTATACCTACCCAATTGCTGCAGAGGGATTTGATAGACAACCTTTTAGCCCGCCTCCCTCCCTGTCGAGCGGCCCTAGACCCTTGTGCCGTCAGAACATGGGTCTAGCGTGGCTAGGCTACATTCCAGTTGTATTACAGAACAAAATCATCTAGATCAGGGGTGTCCAACATGAGGCCCGTGGTCCAAAAGTGGTCCTCCAGAGGGTCCAATCCGGTCCTCAAAGTGTAAAAATCACAGAGAAGACATTAACTGCAGATTGTAAATTAGTAAAACTATACATTTAAAATAATTTCTAGACCATGACAAGTTGTTATGATCATAAAGTAAAATACTGGATTGTTCATATTGTGGGGGCTGCACAGTGCAGTAGTGGTTAGCACTGTCACCTTGCAGCAAGAAGATCCCCGGTTCAAATCCCAGCCTGGGCCTGGGATCTTTCTGCATGGAGTTTGCATGTTCTCCCTGTACATGCGTGGGTTTTCTCCGGGTACTCCGGCTTCCTCCCACAGTCCAAAAACATGCTGAGGTTAATTGGTTACTCTAAATTGTCCGTAGGTGTGAATGTGAGTGTGATTGTGTGTCTGTATATGTAGCCCTGTGACAGACTGGTGACCTGTCCAGGGTGTCCCCTGCCTTCACCAGAGTCAGCTGGGATAGACTCCAGCACCCCCCATGACCCTGATGATGGGTGGATGGATGGATGTTCATATTGTGTCTAGGTTTTTTTTAATATTTTGTGATGTTTTTGTCATTTTATGTTTCCTTTTGTCTCGCTTGTGTTTTTTCTCTATTTATGTCATTTTATGTTTTGCTTTATTCATTGTTTGGTGTATCGTTTTTGTCGTTTTGTGTTTTTGTCTCATTTTTTTGCCAATTTGACTGTTTTGTCTAACTTTTTGTCTCTTTTTTTGCTTTGTGTTATTTGTCTCATTTTTGTAAATTTTGTTGTGTTTTTGTTGTTTTTTGTCTTTTTTTGTCTGACTTTTGACGTTTGTCTCATGTTTTTTAGTTTTGTGCTTCCTCTTTGTCTCACTTGTGTTTTTTGTCTATTTTTTGTCATTTTGTTCAATTTTTGTCATTTTTTGTAAACACTGAGGCATAATATTGTTGAAATTTACTTTATTTTTCTTAATAAATTTCAGGTTGTTCATGATGTTTTGTGAAAAGATAATTCCTTAAACGTGAACATTTTCAGAATGTGCTTTTTTACACTAAAACAAAGGAACCATTAGGAGTTGTGGTTATTTATAGGTTATTATTCTGTGGTTTTACTGGTCCGGTCCACTGCAGATCAGACTGGACTGAATGTGGAACCTGGACTAGAATGAGTTTGACTCTCCTGGTTTAAATGGAAGTCTAGAGGAGGCCACTTGGAGGGACTGGGTAGTTTGTTAAAGTTGTAGGAAAACTTGGAGCCAAAGCTGAGTACAGGCGTTACAGTGGACAGCATGGAGCAGTTAAAAAGCCCCTCAGTGGTCCAAGGGAGGAGAAACGTCTCATTGATTGGTCCATGGTTATGGAAATGCCATGTACAATGACCCTGAGATCAGCAAACCTCCAGCCCCCAAACAAACCCATGGGGTCTGAGCTGGATAGAAGCAGGGGGAGCAGAGGGAAGGTGGAGGGGTGGAGGTGGGGTTATATCCATGTGAAACCAGCCCAAACAAAGGCTCCCTGTTTCTGGGGCCAGACAACCCCCACCTCTCCAAGCAAGATAAATAAATAAATACAAATGGAAAAAGAAACCATATACGCCCACTGAAAAGGCCCGTAAGAGAGTGACTGACAGACAATTGAAAAGACAAATTGTTGCTTTGTCTTTGGGTGGGGGTGGCCAAGGGGTTGATGCGCAAAGGTAATTACAAGGAGACGTGAACTGGGGGGTCAGGGGTCGGCGTATGTGTCTGACCCCAGGTTTTAGGCTATCGCTGGGGAAAAGAAAAGCCTCTGAATCGGGCCAGTGCCTCTCTGACTAACTCCTGGTGACACAAAATGTCTTCGCTCTCTTTGGAGGGGTTTCTTTTTCACTTTCAATACTCTTTCTTTCAAAACCCCTCCTTGAGAAAAAGAAAAAAACCCGGCAGCTTTTCTTTGGTGGAGCTGAGAAACGCTGACGAGGCATTTGTCCTGCAGCTACTCACCCATGTTTGATTTAATTGCTTTTCCACCCCTCTGTGCCACGGCTCTCAGCAGCAGCTCTGACGGACAGTGCTGGAAGCCGGAGGGGAAGGTACTGTTATTTTGACAGTCAAGCGAGGAGACAAGGTTGACCTGACCCACGCTCACTGGGCTGTCTTTCCCATGGTGCTGAAGGGGCTGGGAACTGGACGGCTGGGAATAGCTCCATACAACCAAACCACCTCTGCTACTTGGATGGAAAGGGCCTCCTTAGGTTAGAGGGAAGCTGGAGTTCATCAAGAGCATGAAGCTGCCTTCATTCACTTCTCCTTCTGTTTGTTTCTGTCACAAATTCAGCTTTTGCATACAGGGAGTCCCTAAAGTCTGGACTCATGGTGAAATCTCATTAACTATCATGTTTTACCTAAACAGATTAAATATGGCTTTGTGGAAAGAAGAAAGAGTTGAACTGGTGCTTCTCAGTGAAGGATAGACGTAAGGAAAGAAAGCAGATGAATTTAATCATCCAAGGAGGATTCCTCTTGGCTTTTCCACGGTGATGAAGGTGGTTAAAGAGTTTAAAAAAAAAACATTCAGTGTCATGAACAAACCCTGTTCTGGACGACCAGATGGATCAGCCCAAACTAAAGGATTGGTCATGGATAAGATTTATGCTAGCACCAAATATCATCTCCCTAACCCTAACCCTACTGACCCTAACCTCAGTAACACTACAAACCCTAACCCTAACCCTACTAATTTTACTAACCCTACTAACCGTAACCTTTACCCTACTAACTCTAATGCTACTAACCCTGCTAACCCTACTAACCCTAACCCTACTAATTTTACTAACCCTACTAACCGTAACCTTTACCCTACTAACTCTAATGCTACTAACCCTGCTAACCCTACTAACCCTAACCCTACTAATTTTAATAACCCTACTAACCATAACCTTTGCCCTACTAACTCAACTCCTATCTTTATTTCAATGATATATTTTTGTCCAAAGTGTGTTTTATGTTTTTCATACACATTTGGAAATCTTTAAAAGAAAATTAAAAAAAAAACTTTCCTGAAATAGAATATACGATTGCTTAAAGTGGGTGTTGCCTTGTCAAACATTTAACGTAGAAAACCAATCGGCTGTTTTTCTTCCTTCACTGATGAAACATGGCCAGTACCAGCCGACAGGAAAACAAAATGACAACATCTCTGATATAAACTGTTTCTCTCTGTTCTTCTGTTATAAAGTTTTCTAAGCAACAACTGAATTTGTTTTGGGCTTCTTCTCTTCTATCACATCAATACTTAACGTAACCTATAACGCCACCTACTGACGGCTCAGTGCAGATTAGTTTACTCATTCCAAAGTGATTTGTAGACTCAGGTTTGTTAGCATCTTAGCTTTTTAGCCAGTTGATAACACACCTTAACAGATGGGGCTCCCTTTTTCAACCTAATAATGATCATTTTTAGAATGATTTAATCACAGTGAAGCTATAGACATTGACACATTATTGTTTAATAGATTTGTTAATGTTATTTTATTGTTATGTAATAGAGTTGTTAATGTTATTTTATTGTTACCTAATCGAGTTGTTAATCCAGATGAGTTTGCAAAACGCTGCATATTTACAGAACCAGAACAATTAGCATTGATTAGGAGCCTTGATTCTACTAATGTATAAAGTCTGATATTCATTCTGCTTTTTTCCTGTGTTGGTCTAATTCATGGATGAAATAGATCAATTGTAAGCTCCTAAATGTGTTCACGAGCTAGATGCTAAGTTTATTTTTGTTTTTGCAGGGCAGGTATTGTTCAATGTGTTTTCGTTTCTGAAAACATTGTTTTTAGTGAAAACAGTGATCTGAAAGAGCTGAGCAGAACTTTAAAACTAGGCGGTAAATCTTCTGGGTCAGAACAAGCAGCACATTTCACTGAGCACACAATAAGTCCATCAGCTGTTGATGTAAAACATTGATCAGTAAAGCTCAGGTTTCCTTTGGCTGATCACATTTGTTGTGCTACTTTTACATTCTCAGCACATACTTAGTTGGCCAGAAATGAGTGAACATGTGCAGCGGTACAAGTTCTGTTTGCATTAATAAAACTGCAGGAGTTGGAGGGATAAGGAGAGGAGGGGGAGGGCGGTCGGCTGAGGTCTGACAGCAGATGATGAGGAGAGGATGGCTGAACTCAGGGCAGATTTCCTGATTAACTGCACTGAGATCCTGTTGAACCCACACTGAGGAGAGAAGAAGGAAAACAACTGGAAGGATTCCCATTTGGTTGTTGTGAGACAGGAATGATGCATGAGGTCTGCACCACCCAGCTATGGGCAGCAGCTCATGGTAAAATGTCCTGAAACCTGCTGGAAGACTCTGTGCACGTCTGAAGCCCAACAGCATGACTGTTCTTACTTCTGCAGTCAGGTTTTATTGTACTCCAATGACAGTTTGGATCACTGAAGTGATGTAAATGTGCTGCTATTAAGTGTCATCACTGACATGTGATTGTCTGAATCCTGAGGTAGCAGCATGTGACTTGGAGCGCTGGCAGTAACGATGCAAGGCTTTTCTTTGCATTTGAAAAGGTTTTGGCTATTCTCAGTATGGGCAGTTTCCATTTCTTCAGTGGGAGTGAGGCCCCACACAGTGTCTATGTGGGTAGGAAGCAGAGCTCTGGTAGCGGACTGTGGGGGAGGAAGGGGAGTGCAGCTGGATTTGTTTATCGTCGCGCATTGCGGTTGCAGCTTTCCCCCTCAAGGTGAGGGAGGGGACATAATCGATCGCGTGAAAAATGGCTTCAGACTTGTTATTGGGAGGGCGGGGCGGGGGGCATTTAGCTTGAGCTGTTGCAAAGGCTCATTAATTGTAATGTTTATGCATGTTAATGCTAGCCAGAACACCCTGGGAGCCCTGCTTTGTGTCAGACAGACAGCATACACCATGGGAGCGCCTGCAGGACGGTGAGTGTTTGGCTGTATGTGAAAACCCATTCCTGCTTCCACAGCACAGCTCAGACAGCAGGTCCAACAGGTCCTCACTGCTTTCACTCCAGTCCTTCACTTAGCTTCAAGGAGCGCTGCAAAGATGGAAAGTCACTAAAAGCAGCTCCAGGCCGCTATTCATCTCAGCCCTAAACACTTTTCTTCAGTCACAATGTTTAGACTAGAAGACAAAGTGGGCCACGTTGTTAGAGGATGAAATGGAAACGGAGTGTGAAAGCTAAATGCTACATATCATAATAAAGCACTGCGTTGATTCTAGCCTACATCACTACTGGGAATTATGTCACCACATCAAGCAAGCATGAGAACATTCCATCACTGCTGAATAACGGACTCTAATGGGGTCAGTATGCTTTCAACAATGTGTTTGTCTGGTTGTCAAACGCCTCAAAAAACCTGAAAAATCTGCTCCCCACACTGCCAAACTGTAGAAGTAGGTGAGGTTTGAACTGATCACAGGAAATGTGACCCAACTACACAACCAGGACAATGAGATTTGGGCTTCATTTTTGTTTTGTATATATCTGGATATTTCAGCCTGGTCTCACGGGGATTCGTGAAACTGTCACGTCAGTTTTTGTTTCGGTTTCGTGCGCACCAACACGATGTCGTCATGTTTTTCGTGCCGCTCACCACGAGCGAAACCCGCTGTGGTAATCACATCTGAAAGTGGTTTATACCGGCGGATTGTACCGGCTTCGGCCGCCGGACATTCTTTAAATTCCTATGCAAATTCGGCGGATTCATGACGATTTAAGCTGTCCATCGGCGTTTGCGGCTGCCGCCGCAGCAGCCATTGCAGCCGCCAGACATCCGGTTGCAGCAGCGGCCGCGGCGGCGGCCGCAAACGCCGATGGACAGCTTAAATCGTCATGAATCCGCTGGTATAAACCACTTTCAGATGTGATCCGGCCGCTGTTGTGGCCGGATGTCCGGTGGCCGCAATGGCGGCCGCCGCCCGATGGACAGCTTAGATCGTCATGAATCCGCCGGTATAAACCACTTTCAGATGTGATTACCACAGCCGGTTTCGCTCGTGGTGAGCGGCACGAAAAACATGACGACATCGTGTTGGTGCGCACGAAACCGAAACAAAAACTGACGTGACAGTTTCACGAATCCCCGTGAGACCGTGTTGGATATTTACCTCTAATTATATTAAATATAGGGCTGCACAGTGGTTAGCTCTGTCACCTCACAGCTAGAAGATCCCTGGTTCACATCCCGGTTCCTTCCTGGATCTTCCTGCATGCAGTCTCCATGTTCTCCTGTACATGTGTGGCTTTTCTCCAGGTTCTCCAGCTTCCTCCCACAGTCCACAAACATGCTGAGGTTAACTGGTGATTCTAAACTGTCTGTAGGTGTGAATGTGAGTGTGATTGTTTGTCTCTATGTGTAGCCCTGTGATAGACTGTTACCTGTCCAGGTGAACCCTGCCTTCACCCTCAGTCAGCTGGGATAGACTCCACCCCCCATGACCCTTTCACATTCAAATAAGCAGAGTACTGCTTGCACTTTAATGTTGAGAATCAAAAGAGAAACTACATTTTTTTCAGCAAAATAGGGCTTGAGATAAGTCTGTTCTTCTGTCAAAATTTAGAGCGTTCACTAGAGGCAAAACAGAGATAAAATCATGCCCAAAACACTTCCCTTACTGAACTGTGGTCCTGTGTCAGCAAATGCAGTCTACAGTGGTGATCTGAGCAGTCTGAGCACAGAGAAGCTTCTAGTCTCCTCTCAGTGACAAATAAAGACTTTAAAAAGAGTGAAATGAGACTTTCTAATGTTGAAACCAAGTGATTTTATCTGCCTGTACCGTCTTTAATTAGTAGAGTTTTCTGTGAAAGAAGCATCTGAAACCTCAGTATGCTAACTGATGTTCATTACATTGTGGGAAACCAACTCTTGAATCATGATTCAGATTTGAATAATTGTGCAGTCGTATCGGACAGAAAAGAAAGTCTGTTGACTCTTCAGGGATATGGCTGATAGCATCAAGTGGGAACAAACTGCTTCATTAGCCTACTAAATGTTAAAGAACCCTTTTGGTGGGATTAACTTTTTTTTTTTTTACCCTGTTTAAATGTCCGTGTGAGGCTTTTTATTCCACTTTGGAACTTCATTACAAAAACATGGATTCAGAATTCTGAGATATGTGACAAATCTGAAGAACAAATCCTGTCAACTTGCAGGTTGTGACTTTTGGTATGGTTACTGCTCTTCTGAATTGTTTTCTGATTTGAACATGGTAAAAAAAATTTACTAAAACATCTAAATATGTAATGTTTTAGAGAAAGAGACGACCAGAGGGAAACTTCTAACGGCCAGAGAGTGGCGGTTTGGCTGCAGAAATCTTCACTGATTTGTTCAGAATACCTGAATAATGGATTAAAAGATGTTTCCTCCTTCCTTTGACTGAACGTTGTTCACTGATGCATAGAACAAAATATTTTCATCCCCCAGACCATGCACATTTAGGATTTTTATGTACAGAGTGATTTTTGGTGTCAGACTGAAGAGATTTAAACTAGAGCCAAAACCATACAAACTTTTTTTTTTTTTTAAAAACACCAAATTTCCCAACTTTGTTTTGTTTTTTAATTGGAGTTGAATTTTTTTTAAATGCTTAGTTTGAAATGTTTTGTTTAATGACAGGAAAATGCATAGATTTCTGTTAAATAAAGTAACAGATCATCGTCCGTACTGGTATTACTGTGGTGCGTAGTCACGTCTGGAAAACGTCATTCTGAGCCAAGAAAAACACAGACATTAGCATCCTTCTCAGTCAGGCTTTCATGTTCTCTGCAGGCCAGAAGTCCTGAAGTCCATTCATGTGTGTGGGGAATGTAGAGGAAACCAGAGCTCTTGGCTGGTGGCTTCCTCTACATTCCCCACACACATGAATGACTTCAGTAAAATAATCAAGCATCTCTTGGAGACTTTCCACATGTCAAAAAGTGAGTGGATCAGATTCTGATGGCATAAAGAGTCATTTAACAGGGTTTGCGATGGATGCTTTCTGAGCATCAGTCGATGTATTTGCTAGTTGTACTTCCACAGTTTGACCACTAAACTCCCTGTTTCTGGGCTGTCCTTGGTATTCTGTAGACTGCAGCTTATACAGCATCAGACTGTAGAACAGCTGGTCGGCAGCAGTGGAGCTGAGTACACAGGTTCATCATGGGTTAATTACCAGAGCTGGACCACCAGTCAGCGATGCTTCCAGTTTTCCATTGTATTGCAACAAAAACATCCCCTGCTGGCAAAAAACATATTCCCATAGACCACAATAATATAAATAGTAAAACTATCCACAACTTCAGCAGCAAACAAGAGCACTTTTTAGTCTTTCTTTGATAATCATGGAGGTTTTATATTTTAAAACATTCCCACTACATTTTCTCGACATCATTCCAATGTAAAGTTGAGTAGGAACAATTTGGTGAAATCAAACCTGGAGGCAAAAAAGATCATTTGTAGATCATGTGTCAGATCAGCATCATCTTTGAATCCAGTTGTCCTTAATGTAGTGAAGGTTTCCAGTAACAAACAGGCTCAGCAGGACATGTACAGCAAGAGGACAGCCTCTGTTCTGTCCTTCAGATCAGCCTAATGTAGCCTGCTAGGATATTTTAATGTCTTCCTTGATGCCCTTCTGATGGACAGCACAGAGACTCTCATCATAAAGCACCGGGTGAGTAGAAGCAGCGGTCTACCACAGCAGGCAGGGCCAAGAGGAGGAAGTCCAGCACACAGCAGCAGGCTGTATGCTGTAGCTGAAACAATGAAGAGGCAAAATCAAGAGTCTAATGGACCACAACACCTGTCCTGAATGTGGGTGAGAAGTGCCCAAGTCAAGATGGAACATACCATCAAAAGTGGTGGAGAACAACAGCACCAAGGTCCTGTTGGACTCTTGAGTTCCAGACTGATGAGCAGCTGCTGGCTGACCCACCACATGTAGGGGTGATGGACAATGAGCTAAAGAGGGCAGCTGAGATAGATGTAGGGTCTGACAGTAACATCCGGATCAAAAAGAAGATCTACAAACATCAGGGGCAGAAGGAACAGCTGGAGCAGTGGTCCCAGTGGTCATAAAAGCATTACATGCTATGGAGAGGGACTCCAGCTGATTTCAGGTACAACAGAGGGTTGTCTTAGAAACATGATACAGAACCTTCAGACTTTCAGGACTTAAGCATTAGAAGGTCACAAGACTCATTTGTTTTTGCTTGACTGTGAATTCAGGAACATTTCACTGTCAACAACAAATTCCAGTGTAGCTAGATGAAGCTTTCCTACCAGAGTGAATGTCCATCAGTCAGTAGTGGCTAGCACCGTAGCAGTCTTCTACAGGTGGAATCATTCACTCATCCTCAGGTGGCTGGTGCTGGAAGCCTTGAGACAGACGTTCATCTAGAGTAACCACAGATAGGTCAGGCTGACTGACAGTTGGATGATCAGTTTTTCCGAGCTGTTTCCTCTTAGTTGGATCCACAAAAGTGCAAAAGTTGCCAAGTGCAGCTTTAAACTTTGGTAAGTTTGGCTGATTAAGCCTCACACTGAGTGAGCGAAGGATAATTGCACACTTGTAGATTAATACCATTAATTATGATGATGAATGGAGCATTGCTGGGGCTGAAATCCAGTCCATGTAATGACACACAGATGGATGACTTTTAGCTGGAGTTCCTCTTTTCTGCCCACATGCACACAGCTGCAGCACGTTCTTCCTGCTGATGTCCCACATTTTTATATTCACTGTCTTTCAGTGTGATTGTTCATGATAGCTTTCACCTGGATTTTTGGCTTGCAGGTCAGAAAGCACAAATGTAATCAGGATGAAACCATTTCATTGATCTGTTCAGTGACTGAATCAGAAAAAAAAGGTTGGCTCAGAGCATGAGGAAGGGATGCACATATTTAAAAAGGAACGGCCTCATCTGTTTTATGACTAGTGTGGTTTTTCAGAATTACAGTTCGTGCCAGCGTGTATATATTTATATATATACATATATATATATATATATGGTGGAACATGTATGAGAAAAACACACACATGTGTCTGTTGGGTTGTTTTTCCTCCTTCACACATATCAATCTGTCATGTCTGACTAGCTTACAGAAAACATGTGCGTGAATATGTGATGAGAGAGAAGGAGGCAGCACGTATTAGCATGCAGCACACTGAGGCTTCCTCTGGGCTTTATCAAGTTTATGGCCAGTGCTCATCCTTTATGAATCAGGGGCGTTGCCACAAAATAAGCTCCCATTTTCCATTCCAGATTTTGCAGCGGTTACGTGACTATGTGTTGATGGAGTGAGCGAAAGTACACCCCAAATCAATTATGGAAGAGTTCTTTCTGCTAACTTCCAACAAACAGAAACATAAGCGTGTGGGATGCAGCTTCCTGACTTATTGAAGCCTCCAGTGAGCGTCCTGTGAGTGGGACTCTGATCAGCATCCACCCCCCCTGCTGAGCGCTAAGGCTGCCACCCAGCACCAGCTATGAGTTATGTCAGACGTATTTTGGCCTCCATCTTTGAGCTCACAGAAGCATCATTAAGCTAAAGCAACTGCAGCGTGTTTTTTCTTCTTCTCCTCCTGGTCTGTATCTAAATGTCACAAACTGCCTGCATTAGTCACAGCGAGGGCAGCATCCAGGCAGCTCACCAGGTCATGAAACTCCCTCACAGAGTATCACTCATTCTCATTTTGGAGAGTAGCAGTTCTAAAGCAATACAAAGAACAATGCACTGTGACAACAACTGTTAACAGCAGTGATGAAGTATTCTGTGATGTGATCTCTGCACAAGCGTCTGATGTGGATTAAAATAATAGACTGTGAACTCAACATGTGCCTCTCCATTCAGTGGATGACAACAGCTTGGCTGATGCATCGGCTCCTCAGTGTTGTGTTTCTAACTCTGTTATAAACGGCTGTAAAGAAGAGATAAAGGATAGAGTGTTTCTCTCCTCACCTTTAACAAATATACATGCAGTTCAACCACTGACCAACACAGTAATTCTCACTGAACCTTTGTTCTTTGTGCTTTGCTTCAGTCAGTAAAACTGGTGTGTTCCTCTGCTAAACAAGGCTAATTACATTTGATAAACCATCTTAATTGATGTTTCATTTATTAATATGTGATTTTATGTGATGTAAATGCAGTTTAACAGCAAAATTAACTCAAGTCAGAAGCTGCTGTTTTAGCTTTAGCTAGTTAGCTTATTTTTTTATTTATTTTCCTTTATTTGTTTCAGAGGGACACTGCACATTAATGAACATTTTATATAAAAAATGTAAATGCACCCGAGTTAGCCAAAAGGCTAGTTTACATCGGCTGTCCCCCCTGCCGGAACTAAAAGGCCAGTGCCTTTTAGATATGTTCTTTTTGAAAGATTATTTAGGAGGTAGACATACTCTTACCTATGTGGTAAATGAGACTATTTGCCTGGGATCTTTCTGCATGGAGTTTGCATGTTCTCCCTGTGCATGCGTGGGTTTTCTCCGGGTACTCCGGCTTCCTCCCACAGTCCAAAAACATGCTGAGGTTAATTGGTTACTCTAAATTGTCCGTAGGTGTGAATGTGAGTGTGATTGTGTGTCTGTATATGTAGCCCTGTGACAGACTGGTGACCTGTCCAGGGTGTCCCCTGCCTTCACCGAGTCAGCTGGGATAGACTCCACCCCCACCCCCGCAACCCTAGTGAGGATAAAGCGGTGTATAGAGGATGGAGGGGTGGATAGTTAAAGAAATTGCTCCTGAATTAAATACATGCTTTCATGATGTGTATACCCTGCTGAAAAAAACAGCATAGACCAGCATGCATTTCATGCTGGTCTATGCTGGTTTATGCTGGTCTATGCTGGTTTGGTGTTGGTTTAGCTGGTGCACCAGCTAAACCAACACCAAATCATTCTGGTCTGTGCTGGTTATGCTGGTCTATGCTGGTTTTGCTGGTAGACCAGCATTGCAGTGCTGATCCACCAGCCAAACCAACACCAAATTATGCTGTGCTAGTCTATGCTGGTTAATGCTGGTTTGCTCATGCTCAGTGTTTGTTTTTCTTCTTCTGCTGAATCAGCTGTCAACCATCATGGTTGTAGCTGATAAAATTTCAACTATGCTAATTCATCAGTTTGTATGTAGCTAAGCAGACAATACCTTTAAACACACTGTCTCATTTGTTGGTGAAACAATAAATTATTTTTTTTGAGATTCTGTCAACTATGTTGAAATTAAATAGAATTACAGAGAATTTAAATAAAATTTAACATCTTGGGAGAATTACTAATGAAGGCATTAATAAGGGATTGCATTGCCTTTATGGAAATAAATACAAATGAGGAAAATCAGTTTCATTTGATTTATTAATACACTACAATCCAATAGCTGCCCTGACATGCAAACATGAGTTAACTTTACTAGGTTATCAAAAAAAATGCATTTATTACTGATATTTATGAAGTAACAGTCACTAGAATGGTGAAAAATGCAAAAGACTTAGTGTTTAGAGTGAAGATTACTTTATTTATAGTTAAGCTCACTCGCAACAATAAGTAGCAATCACAGTCTCTCTCACGACTGATCCACACCCGGGTCAGTAGGTGGCGGTAATGCCCAAGTAAAGGTGGCCAACCGCCGTTAACTCCACAAAGAAGAAGACATTCACTCTCCCGCTCAGCTACCGAGGCACCAGAACAGCGCACAGGCCGGAGCAGCGAGGGCAAGCTGCCGAGTTGAGTTTTGTTTGTGACAAACGTCATTCTTTTGCAGAAAGGTAAGGCGCATTGTCCATAATTTTGCCTGTCAACTTGTTTTAATTACTGCTACGACCTTTAGCGTTAGCGAGCTAACGTTAGCCTAACCGCTAATACCGCTAGCGGGTGTTAGCATCCGCTAGCTAGCCGAAAGTTTCAGACTTCAGAGAAAAAAGTCAGATCTGAGAAATTCTGAATTTTTTTTCTCAGAATTTTGACTTTTTCCCAGAACAGATATTTTTTTCACCCCTGTTTTGTTATGTTTTTGTTCAGTGGCTCTAATACTCTTCCCATCTCTGTGCTTGCACTAGGGAAAATTTGTCTCTAACCACTGTGGCTAAAGTGCTAGAATTTTGTTTAGCCACATTTAGCCACACTTTTTCAGTATCTGTACTGCTCCGTGTGAAGCGGGTTAGGTGTGGGAGGGGTGTCCCCTCCCGTGGGGGTGGGGGGCGTCCGGGGGGCGTCCCCTCCCACGGGGGGGGGTCCAGGGGGCGTCCCCAGGGAAAAATTTTGACAAAATGGAGTCCTTTTCCTGCATTCTGGTGCATTTTGAGGCCAAAAATTATGTTCAATATTGCTTCAGTTTATTTCAACATTTTAATTAAAAAAGTTACTCACACACAATTTGCATCTGGACTATTTTTATTTCTAAGTAATAAGAAATATGCACAGCAATTCCTTTTAAAAAAAATCAATATATCAATCTGTAACATAAAATACATACTCATTCAACACTTTTAAGACTAGAAAGTACTGAATCTTACTTTCCTGATGAGATTCATGATAAAAGCTAATGAGATTCATCTAAACAAAAATATTATTTTTGCCATAGAATGGCTTTCTTCTAAAACTACAAAGTATCACTGGAAAGTACTCTCAGTCATTAAATTATCCCTCAGACTAGAAATTACTAATTTGTCTTACAAAATAATGCAGACTAGAAAAGCCTTTGATTAAACAGTCACTATGTGATATTGCAATTGTTTATGACTTTGAACATTTTCCAGCCACTGACAGATCCCTCTCCTTGTCCTCCTTGTTGTACGCCTTCCCGGGGTTAGTCCGAATCCTTTTTTCTGATTGGCTGAGACGAAACACGTGACAGTGTGCATCTATTAATGATCAGAAGCATTTGGGTCATTCCGGTTATACTGGGTAGCGTTCTTCAGTAAAGCAGCGCTCAATTTAGACGGTCACCAGGTCACCATTTGCGACTAAAAACCGATTTTGGCGACCAAAAATGACCAAAAAAACACACTGGTTAGGGGCCCAAATATTTTGAGTTGGGCTACTGACTTCCAAATCCAAGTTTCAGGGATGGCAATTTTCCGCCGATTTAATTTCAAATTTGGACACTTTATTGTCGCATCTCGCGGGAGTCCGCGAGACTCCGTCGGATCCAGAACCAGCCCAGAATGTGGTGGCGGCATCCGGAGGACAGCACCAACTGAGCCTGAGCACCGCGAACGGAAAGCACCAAGCCACCGGAGCTGTCATTTTTTCAACTCGGCGGGTCCGCCGGCTGCTCTCCCCGGTCACACACTGCTCAGACTCCCCGGCTGGCTAGCTATCCCCTGCTAGCTGCTCGGCTAACACCTGCCGCTCCTCGCCGCTCATCTGCCTGGGACAAACCGCACCTGTTCCAGCTGTCAACGTCCCAGTCGCCCGCTAGGAGCTCCGGACAATGCGCTGCTCATTCGTGGGTGACTTTTCACGGCCGTGGGGGGTTTTAAGGCACACTTTGCCCAGCGACCAGTGATAGCTTGGCAGCTCCAGCTAACAACTTGACGTGGAAGAGGAACTGGACACACCCCCCCCCCCCCCCCCCCCCCCCAAAAAAAATAAAATAAAAAAGTAGGACTCATTTTTTTGGCCACTGAAAGTTGATTTTGGCTTCTAAAAATGTCTAAATTGACGTATGTTGGTGCTCCAAAAAATGTCATTTGGGCGACCGGACCTCTCAGCCTTAAATCGAGCGCTGTAAAGGAGGCGCGGTTTGTTATTTTCTTTGATTATCACTCGGCAAATTACGAAAAAGTTGTAAGTTAACCCTTTTTTCACATTTATTAGGCAAAATTAGCTTCGCCACCGTGGCTAAACATGCTATAAATGGCTTCGCCATCCTGAGGAAGGTTTTAAGCCGAGACTTAAATGTAGAGAGAGTGTCTGCCTGTCTGACCCATGGAGAGAGCTGATTCCACAGACACTATCAAATAAAGCAGAAATGCCTGAAAAACTAGAAATGCACTCAGAGAGCGCAGAATATTTCCTGTATCCAGACAGTGATCTGGATCACCCTCAAAATCTAATCAATTGTTCTTTGTCCCATTTCTGACATTTCCTGAAAGTCTCATCAAAATCTGCACACAGAGTTATGTTGCTAACAGACAAACAAACCCACCCAAAACATAACCTTCATGGCAGAGGTGAAAATCTTAAATGTTTTCTAGGTTGATACAGTCCAGTGGCTGGCTTCCAGCTGTTAGCATCACAGCTTACCTTAGCAGAAATCATGACCGTGAATATTTTGTTCACTTTTACCGAGCCACTGACTTTTCACTGCCATTGCTTGCACTGAGCTAAGCCATGTTGTTAAGAGCTTAAAGCCAGCTACTGGTCGTATTGACACAAAAATGATATTGATCATGTCTCTCTATGAAAATGACAGAGAAAGGGTTAACTCCCAAATTGTCTGAGTATCCCTTTAATGCATAGGGCTAGAAGGCAGTGTCGTCAGGACAGTTGAAATGGGGACAATTTTTAATTGACAATTTACACCATTTTGCTGATGGAATGTTTTGTTTGATTTCATCACAGGATTGTGACACTGATGAGACGTGAGCAAAAGTATCTGTCGGGGTGCTGACTGTTGTCAGTGAAGATGAGCAAGTCGTTCCAAATCAGCTCCACCTTCACCCAATATCTACTGCCATCGTTGTTGAGGGAGGTATTGTAATGGACGATGTCCAGAACCTGCCTGAGATACTTTGCCTTTTGTTTGGATTGTCATACGCTTTACATTTAGACGACCCAAAGGCCATGAAAAACACTTTGGGCTTCATTCAAAGAGTGATGCTTGGCCTGGGAGAGAGCAAACTCCCACCAAAATTGCAAAGTCTTAAAAATCTCTTGTTGAGTTAGAATGCAAATGCACGAGTGGATTCAGTTGTTTCTTATTGTTCACTGTATTAAAGTCAGCCCACGGGTTCATCAGCAAGTTAGAGGCTGTAGATGTTCGTACATTCATTCACACAGGTGAGATTGCCAGTCATTACCCTCTCAGGTTTTTGTGTTAAATACAGTGTTATAAGGAGAAGAAAAATAAAAGGCCATTTATATTTGAACTTTCAGCAGTTATTACCTTGATTTATTATGTTTAATTGTAATTCGGATTATTTTAAGAAATTGGAGCCTGTTTTTCATTCCTTTATGGATATTTTTGAACCACTTAAATTGCTGAAGTTCAGTTTGCATGGTTTTAGAAAAGAAGTCAGATTGCTGTCCAAGTAAATATATAACTTAGAAATGCTAAGTTAGTTCAACTTAGATAAGTATGTTAAATGAACTGAACAGTGTAAATTTAACATGCAATTATTTAGTAGATTGAAATAGTAATTCTGAGTAGTCTTTTCTAAGTCAAGCGTGTCCTAAAATGAGTTATCAAGTACAGTCTACTTGATTGTTTTAGTTGCTTAAACTCATTTGTAAGTGTACTCTACAAAGGAAGTGCTAGTTAGTACAACTAAATTTAACTCGTTCTCTTTACTTGTTTTTTTTAAGTGCAACCAGTTTGCATGCTTTTTTTAAGTAATGATAACTAATTGGATTTTACAGTGTAACAGGGTTATGTAGTATGCACTGCCAACAGTTTCTTTGGCCTGGTGTTACAGAAACGTCAAACTAGAAAGACATTTTTGTCCCTTGCAGTGAATGGAAGTGTGATAAAGTACTGATGTATAAAGATCAATATTAGGGGGTTTTGCATGTTTCAGTCAATTGTGTACAAATTGCATGAGACTTAGATTACTAACATTTTGGCGTTATGATGCTTGATTGTATTTTTCTAATACACTGTGATACTTACAAATCTGTGCGTGTCTTTTCAGTGTGTTTCAGGGAGTGGCAGAAAAAACAGAATGTGGAACAAGCAGAATTGGAAGCCATGGTGGGAAAGGCTGGATGTTGCATCTCCGAAAAAATCATGGACATTAATAGAGAAAACAAAAAGGCCACTTAAGTGGTGAGTGTCTAAGTCCAAAACATTTCCAGTTGTACAGTATATTGCATTTTCATGTTTTGGATTTTCCTTGTTTAGGCCCATAGATGTGTTGTGTGTTTATTTGTAATCTTAGTCGTTCATCTTATTAAATAATATTATGTAATATATTTCCTAATGTTTGTTACCTTATTGTTATTAAACTACATTGTCATGAAACCTCAAATTGTCTTCATTGAACAGCAACTTGACATTAAGAAACATTAAGCACGTGATATTTTTACAACTTCTGGTCGCAATCAACATTCCAGCATCCCAACGGAGACTAATATCAACAGGTATGGTTCTGCTAATCGGCATAAAAGATTGGTGACCATAGAATAGAATGCTTGACATCAGTATTCCATGATAGGACCACATTACCAGCTTGCTATTATTCTGTGTGGGCAATAAGCCATCAGCATCTCATACAGGTGACACAGCACTACAGACCAGCATTGTATGCTGGTATATACCAGCATACCATGCTGGTCACCAGCTTCAAAACACAACAAATGTTGGTCCTTATGCTGGTGACCACCGTGACATGCTGGTATGCTGGTGACCAGCATGCTGGTCCATGCTGTTTTTTTCAGCAGGGTACTGTATATGTTCTGTAGGATCACCTTACAATCTTAAAGGAAACAGCTTTGTTTTTCCCTTTTAACCCTTACAAGGCCATGTTTCTGCAGAAGTACATATAATAAAACATATACTAAAACCACCTAATCCATAAAAATATCGATCAAGTCTTGCGAGGTCGCATTGTCGTAGACGTTCGTCATATTGAATTTCGGCCAGTACGCGGCCCTGATAAGAGCTTCGTAATTACGGCTCATACGGCTTTAATGTTTGAAATAAGCAGATTTGTGGCCAATGTTTATATCTTACCAAACATACGGGTGTGTGCATATTTTATGTTAATTAGCAATGATAAACAAGTCACACGTGTTGAGCCGAGTTTCGGCTGTGTGTACGAGTAAGCGTGAACTGAGTACACTCGGTCCCAGCTTTTTAAGGGTTAATTGCCCAGTTTCACAAAGACATTTGCAGCGAGCCTGAAGTTGTTTTTAGGTTTTTCTAAAGTGAAGTAATCTGCTTTTTGAGAGATAGAGACAATGGAGATTCCTCTCCAGTTTTCTCTCATAGATGGACTGTGCTTTTCTAGCTTTCTCTAATTCTTCAAGTTTATTTAAGTGGCTGACATTAATTAGTTTGGTTTCTGTTTTTCATTTGTTTATTACAACATTCTGGTTATGCTCCAGAGTAGTTAGAAACACGCCTGTTTCACAAACTTTTAAACTTGTTGTGATTTTTGACATCATCTTAGCTAGCTAGTATAACATGTTGAATGTTGAAGAGCTGTGCTGAATGAATAGTGGTGACACCAAGCTAAATAAAAAAGTACCTAACATTTGCTTGGCAATTCTACAAAAACTCAGCCCATGTAATTTAAAGGCTTTTTTAACAACACAAAATCATGGCGTCAGGCTGTTCTGCTAAGCTATGTTGGTTAGCGTTTAGCTAGTTAGCTTTCAGAAAGACCTAGTTGTGCTCCTCCCCAAAATTCAAAGTATAATTCAGGTTTCAGTCTTTGTTTTGTTAGTGTGGAACCACAAAGAAGACACAGGAGGTTAAAAAACTGCAGTATTTCAACCAAACAGGAAAACTAGCTTTAGCCCTAACCATCTCATCAGCAGGAAGCTAACTGTTCCTGCTGCAATGCAATAAGTTTCATACTGTATTTCTTTTGTAAATTTATGAATTGTTGCTTTTGTTTTCTTCCTCAAATATTACAATGTTCTGCACTATAATATTTTAATAGTAATTTTTCATCTTTCGTTGATGCGGATTATTCTAGGCTACTTCACAGCTACTGCAGAAAGGAGGAACATTTAGTTTTTCACTTTTCAACTCCAGTGGAAGGAAACTCAAATAAACGGTCTCATGTTGATTGTTTTAGGTTTAGGTTGGTTAAGAGATGGACAACCACCTTAAACTGAATTTCAGAATGTGCTGTTTATAGATATCCCAGTTTACATGATAAAATAGTACTGTGATTAGTAATAACTGAATGCTATTAGTGCAGATTACTAGACTTTGAATAAACCGTGGTCTCTGCATTCAGCCCCAGGTGACAGCACTGTGGTTTCTCAGACCTGACAAAGATGTTTCACAGAACTACTGCTTTCACTGCACTTCAGATGATGAATAAACTGATGTTCATGTGTACAAATATGGTGGAGTGCCAAGAACAAAAAAACAAAAACAACCTTACATATCCATATAATGGATTCAGTGATAAATACTAGAGCACCCTGAGCACGATTCACTTTGAGACGAACATCTCCGGTTGTCTGTAGATGAGAACTGTGGAGATCTGGTAAGTTTTAAAAGCTGTAATGAACTTCTCAACTTGACCATCTGGGACTATTACTCATAAAACGACATCAAGAGAACAACAAAAAGCACAAAAGGCACGCACATCTAATTGGCTGTTGACAGCCGATGACCATGTTCAGTGTTCAGCCACGTTCCAACGCTGTCATCCAACGAGCTTTCTGACCACCCACACATCAGTCCACCACTCCACCGAGCGACAAACGGACAAAACATGTGGACACCATTGAGCCTGTATAGATATTATAAATATATGTGTGCTGCTCTGTTGTTTTCTTTGTTTCTGTGTTATAAAATACACAGAAACAGAGAAACTAGTGGTTCCAGGATACTGAAGGGTTTTACATCCATGTTAACAGAAATCAAATTACCTTAGAGCTTGTTTTTATCCTACATGAGAAATGCAAAGTCTGACATACGACTTTACCTTGGTTGAGTCTGAAGAGAAGAAGCTTGAAAGTGATTCTGGGAGAAGAGGAGAACTAACCAGCTAGCTGCTCAGTTAGCTGCTAATAGCTGAACACAGCTGTCTGAAGTGATGAGCAGACCAGTAGGATTGTGGGTAGCAGAACCAACAGGCTTTGATAAGGAAGATAAATGCATGGAAAGCAGAAGACGATAGCTGATATTTGTGTTGTTGTTGCCACACTGCTCATTTCCAGGCTATGCTGTCACTCACTCTGAATCCTTCCTATTTTCATGAACTTTTTTTATCTATTGTTTTAGTGTTCAACCAACCAGTCTTAGCTTTGGTGGTGCAGAACTCCTCACCCTGATAACCAGAAATTAGAAATGGAGCTTCAAACATGTTGTGAAAGGCTGTATTTGACCCAAACTGGATATTTTTCTAAACCAAACCAACTATTTTTGGAACCTAAACTTAACCGAGCTTCTGACAACCAAAACTTGATCTTTTCCAAACCCTAACCACATAGTTTTGTTGAATAAATGTATCCAAACAGTGACTGAAAACTGAAATTAAACAATGAGTGAAAGCAAACCCTGAAGAATAATGGGTTGACCCAGCAGAAGTCCTGCTTATCCCCATTCTAACTAGACTTTATGGCTTCTGCAAAGTGGAATTCTTTCCTTTTAAAATGAACTTTTAGTCTTTGTGGACACAAGAATTTGTTTTTTTAAGTGTAAATATATTCAGAGTTCAGATGTATAGAACTGTATGTTTTGGGAGACAGGGCTGAGCATTTCACCATCCCCACCCCAGGCTCCACTGGGAGGTAAAGACCTGAGGCTCTGACTGGATGTTCCCTCCTGAGAACTTCTCTTCACTCCCTGCTGT
Source organism: Acanthochromis polyacanthus (assembly GCF_021347895.1). NCBI lineage: Eukaryota > Metazoa > Chordata > Actinopteri > Pomacentridae > Acanthochromis > Acanthochromis polyacanthus. The sequence continues at coordinate 42,697,194 of NC_067119.1, forward strand.
GCAGCCGATGTTTCCCTGTGGGGAGGAACCAGGTCAGAAGTGTAGTTCTGCCCCATATGTTTCAGATGTCGGACTTTTATCCAGCTCAGCTGGAGAGACGCTTTTCTGTTTAAAATAAATCAACGATTCACCTCCAGTAGAACTGTTAGAAATGTCTGCCCAAACAAGCCCTCACTGCAGCACCACGCTGGACGACTGAACAACGATCAGTGGAGCCCAGGAGTGTCCAACATGAAGCCCGTGGTCCAAAAGTCCTCCAGAGGGTCCAACATGAGGCCCATGGACCAAAAGTGGTCCTCCAGAGGGTCCAACATGAGGCCCGTGGTCCAAAAGTGGTCCTCCAGAGGGTCCAACATGAGGCCCGTGGTCCAAAAGTGGTCCTCCAGAGGGTCCAACATGAGGCCCGTGGGCAAAAAGCGGTCCTCCAGAGGGTCCAACATGAGGCCCGTGGGCAAAAAGCGGTCCTCCAGAGGGTCCAACATGAGGCCCGTGGTCCAAAAGTGGTCCTCCAGAGGGTCCAACATGAGGCCCGTGGTCCAAAAGTGGTCCTCCAGAGGGTCCAACATGAGGCCCGTGGTCCAAAAGTGGTCCTCCAGAGGGTCCAACATGAGGCCCGTGGTCCAAAAGCGGTCCTCCAGAGGGTCCAACATGAGGCCCGTGGGCAAAAAGCGGTCCTCCAGAGGGTCCAACATGAGGCCCGTGGGCAAAAAGCGGTCCTCCAGAGGGTCCAACATGAGGCCCGTGGTCCAAAAGCGGTCCTCCAGAGGGTCCAACATGAAGCCTGTGGGCAAAAAGCGGTCCTCCAGAGGGTCCAACATGAGGCCCGTGGGCAAAAAGCGGTCCTCCAGAGGGTCCAACATGAGGCCCGTGGGCAAAAAGCGGTCCTCCAGAGGGTCCAGCATGAGGCCCGTGGACCAAAAGCGGTCCTCCAGAGGGTCCAACATGAGGCCCGTGGTCCAAAAGCGGTCCTCCAGAGGGTCCAACATGAGGCCCGTGGGCCGAAAGCGCTCCTCCAGAGGGTCCACCATGAGGCCTGTGGTCCAAAAGCGGTCCTCCAGAGGGTCCAGCATGAGGCCCGTGGGCAAAAAGCGGTCCTCCAGAGGGTCCAGCATGAGGCCCGTGGGCCAAAAGCGGTCCTCCAGAGGGTCCACCATGAGGCCTGTGGTCCAAAAGCGGTCCTCCAGAGGGTCCAGCATGAGGCCCGTGGTCCAAAAGCGGTCCTCCAGAGGGTCCAGCATGAGGCCCGTGGGCCAAAAGCGGTCCTCCAGAGGGTCCAACATGAGGCCCGTGGGCCAAAAGCGGTCCTCCAGAGGGTCCAACATGAGGCCCGTGGGCAAAAAGCGGTCCTCCAGAGGGTCCAGCATGAGGCCCGTGGACCAAAAGTGGTCCTCCAGAGGGTCCAACATGAGGCCCGTGGTCCAAAAGCGGTCCTCCAGAGGGTCCAACATGAGGCCCGTGGGCCAAAAGCGGTCCTCCAGAGGGTCCAACATGAGGCCCGTGGGCAAAAAGCGGTCCTCCAGAGGGTCCAACATGAGGCCCGTGGGCAAAAGCGGTCCTCCAGAGGGTCCAACATGAGGCCCGTGGTCCAAAAGTGGTCCTCCAGAGGGTCCAACATGAGGCCCGTGGTCCAAAAGTGGTCCTCCAGAGGGTCCAACATGAGGCCCGTGGGCAAAAAGCGGTCCTCCAGAGGGTCCAACATGAGGCCCGTGGTCCAAAAGCGGTCCTCCAGAGGGTCCAACATGAGGCCCGTGGTCCAAAAGCGGTCCTCCAGAGGGTCCAACATGAGGCCCGTGGGCCAAAAGTGGTCCTCCAGAGGGTCCAACATGAGGCCCGTGGGCAAAAAGCGGTCCTCCAGAGGGTCCAACATGAGGCCCGTGGTCCAAAAGTCCTCCAGAGGGTCCAACATGAGGCCCGTGGACCAAAAGTGGTCCTCCAGAGCGTCCAACATGAGGCCCGTGGTCCAAAAGTCCTCCAGAGGGTCCAACATGAGACCCGTGGACCAAAAGCGGTCCTCCAGAGGGTCCAACATGAGGCCCGTGGACCAAAAGCGGTCCTCCAGAGGGTCCAACATGAGGCCCGTGGTCCAAAAGCGGTCCTCCAGAGGGTCCAACATGAGGCCCGTGGGCAAAAAGCGGTCCTCCAGAGGGTCCAACATGAGGCCCGTGGGCCAAAAGTGGTCCTCCAGAGGGTCCAACATGAGGCCCGTGGTCCAAAAGTGGTCCTCCAGAGGGTCCAACATGAGGCCCGTGGGCCAAAAGCGGTCCTCCAGAGGGTCCAACATGAGGCCCGTGGACCAAAAGTGGTCCTCCAGAGGGTCCAACATGAGGCCCGTGGACCAAAAGTGGTCCTCCAGAGGGTCCAACATGAGGCCCGTGGGCAAAAAGCGGTCCTCCAGAGGGTCCAACATGAGGCCCGTGGGCCAAAAGCGGTCCTCCAGAGGGTCCAACATGAGGCCCGTGGTCCAAAAGTGGTCCTCCAGAGGGTCCAACATGAGGCCCGTGGGCCAAAAGCGGTCCTCCAGAGGGTCCAACATGAGGCCCGTGGACCAAAAGTGGTCCTCCAGAGGGTCCAACATGAGGCCCGTGGACCAAAAGTGGTCCTCCAGAGGGTCCAACATGAGGCCCGTGGACCAAAAGCGGTCCTCCAGAGGGTCCAACATGAGGCCCGTGGGCCAAAAGCGGTCCTCCAGAGCGTCCAACATGAGGCCCGTGGTCCAAAAGTCCTCCAGAAGGTCCAACATGAGACCCGTGGACCAAAAGCGGTCCTCCAGAGGGTCCAACATGAGGCCCGTGGACCAAAAGCGGTCCTCCAGAGGGTCCAACATGAGGCCCGTGGTCCAAAAGCGGTCCTCCAGAGGGTCCAACATGAAGCCCGTGGGCAAAAAGCGGTCCTCCAGAGGGTCCAACATGAGGCCCGTGGACCAAAAGCGGTCCTCCAGAGGGTCCAACATGAGGCCCGTGGTCCAAAAGTCCTCCAGAGGGTCCAACATGAGGCCCGTGGTCCAAAAGTCCTCCAGAGGGTCCAACATGAGGCCCGTGGACCAAAAGTGGTCCTCCAGAGCGTCCAACATGAGGCCCGTGGTCCAAAAGTCCTCCAGAGGGTCCAACATGAGGCCCGTGGTCCAAAAGCGGTCCTCCAGAGGGTCCAACATGAGGCCCGTGGGCCAAAAGTGGTCCTCCAGAGGGTCCAACATGAGGCCCGTGGTCCAAAAGCGGTCCTCCAGAGGGTCCAACATGAGGCCCGTGGGCCAAAAGCGGTCCTCCAGAGGGTCCAACATGAGGCCCGTGGGCAAAAAGCGGTCCTCCAGAGGGTCCAACATGAGGCCCGTGGACCAAAAGTGGTCCTCCAGAGGGTCCAACATGAGGCCCGTGGTCCAAAAGTCCTCCAGAGGGTCCAACATGAGGCCCGTGGACCAAAAGTGGTCCTCCAGAGGGTCCAACATGAGGCCCGTGGTCCAAAAGTCCTCCAGAGGGTCCAACATGAGGCCCGTGGACCAAAAGTGGTCCTCCAGAGCGTCCAACATGAGGCCCGTGGGCAAAAAGCGGTCCTCCAGAGAGTCCAACATGAGGCCCGTGGTCCAAAAGTCCTCCAGAGGGTCCAACATGAGGCCCGTGGTCCAAAAGCGGTCCTCCAGAGGGTCCAACATGAGGCCCGTGGGCAAAAAGCGGTCCTCCAGAGGGTCCAACATGAGGCCCGTGGACCAAAAGTCCTCCAGAGGGTCCAACATGAGGCCCGTGGACCAAAAGTCCTCCAGAGGGTCCAATCTGGTCCTCAAAGTGTAAAGATTCCAGAGAAGACATTAACTGCAGATTGTAAATTAGTAAAACTATAAATTTAAAATAATTTCTAGACCATGACAAGTAGTTTGGGTCATAAACTAAATACTAGATTGTTCAGTGTTCTTTTGTCGTTTTGTGTCTCATTTTTGTCATATGTTGTCTTGTTTTTGTTGGTTTTTTGTCTTTTTTTTGTCTGACTTTTGCCGTTTATCTCATGTTTTAGTTTTGTGTTTCCTTTTTGTCTTGCTTGTGTTTTTTGTCTTATTTTTTGACATTTTGTGTTTTAATTTATTCCTTCTTTAGTGTGTCATTTATGTCGGTTTTTTTGTCTCACTTGTGTTGTCTATTTTTTTGGCGTTTTGTTTTTCGCTTTTGTCTATTTTGGTCTTGTTTTTGTATTTTTTTGTCTTGTTTTAGTCATTTGTCTAATTTTTTGTCATTTTGTGTCTCATTTTTGTAATATTTTGTCTTGTTTTCTTGTTTTCTTGTCTGTTTTTGTCTGACTATTGTGGTTGTGATCCTCCAGTAAGTCCTCCATGGTTCAGCTCCAGGTGACTAAATGTTGTGTTCCTTTGTAGACACTCTGTGATCTGGAAGTTGTAATGTGGAAATGATAAACTGAGGATGAATGTGGATGAAAATGAACTTATTTTTCTGAATAAATGTCAGGTTGTTCATGTAAAAAGATAAAAACATAAATGTGAACATTTCTGCACTAAGACAAAGGAACCAGTAGGAGTTGTTTACAGGTTATTATGCTGTGGTTTTACCTGAGATCAGACTGGGCTGAATGTTTAACCAGAACTAGAATCGGTTTGACTCCTTTTAGCTCCATTTCTAAAATCTACCACAGTATCAGCACTAATGTCAGACAGGATTTTCAGCCTGATGAGTACTCAAACTTCTGATTTCTTGATTCCCTGCATATTTCTTTGCTTGGTGTTCAGGCCTGATGGCAAACAGAACATCAGACTTTAGAGAAAACAGCCTCAGACATCATTCTCCTGGTGTGAACAGACAACATGCAGCTCCATGTTCTCCTTCTACGTTTCACCACACCGTTATAACAGAGCTGTGTGGCTTCCTTCTACAGCTGAAGCAGTGCTCTGGAGTGGATCCAGCGTTTAGCCAGATCCTTAATGACACACATGATCTTTCTGCCAGGGTAAAAATGCCCTTTCATGGTGATTCAAGCTCAGCTCTGCTGATGCTGACTTCAAACGGCGGTGAATGTAGATGGATCATCCATCGCTGGGAAAGTCTGTCCTGGCAGAGGCTTCACAGTCCAAATATTTACTCTGTATTGTTAGCGACACGCTGTTAAAGCAGCACAGTTTAGAAAGTGAATGTGGCAGCGATAGCAGTCGGCTCTTCAGTGCTCCTATCTGCTCGTGTCTGCAGAGCCTTTCTTTTCTCCATTTCATTAACCTCTCTGCTGCTGCTTTTCTCCGTCTGAGGTTTGGTCTGTTCCCTGTTCGTAGCAGAACTATCACTCTGGATAGAAAGCTTCCTCAAGCATGTGAGCAAAAACAGGTCTCGTCTGGAGGAAGAAAAAAGCCCCGCTGTCTCCTAAATTCAGAGTTTGCTTTAGCAACCATCTCTGCACAAACTGTATTTGGATGCCATGGGCCCATAAAGCAGTCTGCAGCATCACCACAAACACAGCCAGCCTTGTTAAACCATCAGCGTTCATTTGAAATGTTCACAGAGGTGTCATCTTCAGGCCTCTGCTCCACACATCACCACTCTGGCATGCAGAGCTCGGCGTTAATGGACAATTTCACTGATGAGCAATCTGAGGTCGTGTTTTCGATTCTGATTTGATTATAACTCAAAAATGATTTGCAGCTTTTTTTGACACTTTTATATTTCATTTCACCTTTTGCACCTGGTAAATTACAGCCATTTTTTTGATTATGGTGCCATCTGTCACCGTCCATCCATACAGCATAATGCTTTAAACACTCTGCATGCTGCTGCACAGCGTTTCCTCCTGGCCTCCGTTCAACAACAAGTCGTCTCACTGAGTCTCTGCAGTGGAGGCAGCTGTAAAACACATTCATTTGATAAATAAGTTGAGCTAAGCCGTTACTTTAAGAGGTCTGTGTTTGCTGTGTCCACACTTAAAATCTAATTAAGCACTTTGCTTTTTTCCCTGACTGTTAACAACACATTGGAATGCAAATTGTCCTCCATTTAAATAGAAGGATTTTACACCTCTGGCCTGATCATGGAGGGTAGGGCTGGGAGGAGATGGACACTTGGAGATCAGCAAATTGACTTTAGCCTGTAGTGTTTAATTAGGTTGGATGAAGAAGCGCTGCCTGTCCAGAGAGCACAAACAGAAGTCCATTAGATCACCAAGCCCATGTGATAATGGACCCAAGAACTCCTAAACAAAAGCTGTCAGCTGTGACTGTTCAGCATCCTGTAAAAACACATTTTAAAAGGAGAAAAACACCATGTCCTCATTTTGTTTCTAAGCTTCTTGTCAAGGCCTCCCTCTGTTGAGTAACATTCGGATTAATCGGACTTCCAGGAGCCTTAAAGACTCTTCAAACCACCAGCTGCAAGATAAAAAAGAACATTTTTCAATCTTTTCTGCTTATTCAAACAAAGCCAGCAGCCATTTCATGACCCTTTAAAACTGATTTTTATGCCTATTTTAAACAAAAAGAGCACAGACGTTTAGTCACTACTTCCACTGTTGTCTTCAGGGTGCAGAAAATGAAACGTTTTCATGCAGATGTTGAAGGAGATATGCTGGGCTTTAAAACCACCACTGGGCATTTAGTTTTTGGAGGAATTTCTGCTCTAAAATCTCTCACTTAGGAGAAATATTTAATATAAATGACAGTAGAATTAGGGAGCCTCTGGGAACTGGAATGAAAATACATTAAACAGATTTGTGGGTCATTCCAGAACTGAAGGATGTTTGGGCTTCAAAATGTTTTAAAATCAATCTTCTCTTCTCCAGTGTTCTGCTCCACATTGATCAGTAATAGGTGCTGATTGTCTCATTTTATTCCATGTTTTCTGTGTTGTTGCTAACCCTACTCTAATCCATGCTAATGCTAGCTTTTTCTCAGCAGTAGAAGCTAGATATTTAGCTAGCTGTTACTGCTGACCACTGATGGAAAACAGTCCAAAGAATGAGTCTGATCCTGATAATATGAGGTAGAGAGAGACATTCAATCAAGACTGACAATGGATGAAAAGATGGAGAATAGAAGAGAGGACACAGCTTTGATCTACACATTCTGTAGGAACACTGTTGGAGGATGGAAACGACTAAAACTGGACAGAAAAGACAGAAACATCATCACCAGGTTATGCTAACATGTTGTGGGACACGTTCCACAAATAATTATTTAAAATATTATGTTGATTAAAGAATTTTCCCACAATTACAGAGACATCAATGAAAAATAAAATAAAATAAAATAAGGAGATTTAAATTTGATTCTGTTTTATTAGAGGTCCAGTTTGGTCATCAGAGGGGTGGACCAGAGAAAATGACAGTTAGAGGAACTCCAGATTTATTTAGTATTTCAAATATTTTAAACATTGTTTTCTCCTAGTTTTTATAGAATTGGTCACAGGACAAAAACATTTACACAGATATTGCATGTTTTAGTGTTTTCTACGTGGATTATTGGATGTAAAATGTCCTCCAGGTCTGGACTGAGCCTCATATAGCTTCATCCTTCTGCTCGTAGAAAACACGTCCAGAAGTTCTTCGTTAGGTGCAGTCAACCTGTCCACGTTCTTCAGTATTATTTCTGCTCTGACAGCGGAAGCCAGGCAGGGAGAGAGGGGAGTAAAGGGAGGCTCCTGGAGGGCTTTTACACTCGAGGTAATTAAGGCAGTGACTGACAGCAGAGTGCCAAAAGGCTTAGACGCACTCCGATTGGCCGGAGCGCACTTTACAGCCCGCTCCTGTTTCCATCCGAGGCAGAAGACTTCTCCTCCCCGAAGCCTGAGGAGCCTGAGCAGAGCAGAGCCAGAGGACGGCCAGGACTTTACTCCACACTTTCTGTTCCTTCATGAAGTGAGCTTTTCCTCGCTGCAGAGAGAAAGCACCATGAGGTCTTCCTGTGAGTCCTTGGTCCGGCTGGCGGCGCTCCTGTCAGCGTGCGCGGCTTCAGAGTACGAGTACCTGAGCTGGAAGTCGGACGGGTACAACGGCGGCCGCAGCTACGGGAAGCCTCCCCAGTGCGTGGACATCCCGGACGACCTGCGGCTGTGCCACGGCGTGGGCTACAGCCAGATGCTGCTGCCCAACCTGCTGGAGCACGAAACCATGGCGGAGGTGAAGCAGCAGGCCAGCAGCTGGGTGCCGCTGGTGCACAAGAACTGCCACCCGGGCACGCAGGTCTTCCTCTGCTCGCTCTTCGCGCCCGTGTGCCTGGAGCGGCCCATCTATCCGTGCCGCTGGCTGTGCGAGGCCGTGCGCGACAGCTGCACCCCCATCATGGAGGCGTTCGGCTTCCCCTGGCCGGAGATGCTCACCTGCGACAAGTTCCCCCAGGATGACGTGTGCATCGCCATGACGCAGCCCAACGCCACGGAGGCCACCAAGCCCACAGGTAAGGCCACCTGTAGCTCACCTGTACGTGCACAGAGCAGGAGGTACTGCCGTACCTGGAGCCTCATCACAGCAGGGCTTACTGATCCATCCTTACGTTTTACATATCTTTAAGATGTCACAAAAAAGAGACAGATGAGCAAAGTCCTAGAAAAGCTGCATTCATGAGCCAAAGCACCAAAACAGCCTTTCTCTAAGAAGCAGAGCCCAAATTAAATGTATTGAAATAAATCCGCCTCTGGTTTAGATTCTCTGTCATCTTCCCTCCACAGAATAAAAGCTGTCAGAGTTAAACATATTTATTTGCTAAAATAACTTCCATATGCAGCTTTTATTTTGGAATGTGACCTCCCTGGAGGATGATGAAAATCCCCAAATTTTCTTAAGAAAATCTTCTCAGCATGAGCTGAGCGTGTCTGTGGTGGAGCTCAATAGTTTCTTTGTTATCTCCAGTGAAAGAGTGACAGAATGTGATTTACAGTAATAGAAAACAGAGCAAAGCTGCAAATCATCTCATTAAGGAAGCTGGAACAGTTTAGATAAATGAAAGTGTTGAACAACTTTTAAATCATTTCTGTGCAGAATGAACTTCCTACCTCTGAGAAAACAAGCAGCAGCACTTTTGCCGCCGTGTAGAAGTCGACACCCGTGCAGCTAAAGGGCTCTAGAATGTTGTTTCAGGGGTGAAGGTGTGTTTGCAGATGCAAATCCCAGCACAAACAAACCAAATGCAGCCTTTTGGGGGAGAAATGTCCGTGGTGATAACCTGGATCTGGTCCCGTTTTAACCTCCCCCCAGGCTCCTCACAACTCTGATCCGTTCTGTTTTCTTTTCACTGTGATCTGCTGCGTAAACTCAGATGAAGTCTGCTGTTGACTCGGACTGATGGTGTAATATTGGAAAAGCTCTAACAGATGGTAGTCATTTATTTCAAGGTGTTTGCTGAGTTAGAGGACAATGCTGGGAGGACGTCCAGCAGCGAAAAGCCGAATACCTGCATCTATTAGTTCCTGTTGTCTGACGAACGGTTTCATCTGCAGAAAACACACTGAGGAACTAAACTATCGTCAAACAGTCTGGGTCACTTAGAAATGCCCTTATTTATGAAGGAAAATCTGACTTTGTTTCAGTGAAGACAACATTAAATGAATGATAAATCCAGTGTAGACATAGTTAATGTGGTAAATGACTATTGTAGCTGTAAACAGCTGATTTTTAATGGAATATCTCCATAGGGGTACAGAGGAACATTTCCAGCAACCATCACTCCTGTGTTCTAATGCTACATTGTGTTAGCTAATGGTGCTGAAAGGCTCATTGGTGATCAGAAAACCCTTGTGCAGTTTTGTTAGTTTAAACTGTAGTGCATGTGAACTAAAATGTAGTCGGGAGGCGGTGAGCCAACTCATTTCTCAAACATATCGTCCTTCCTGTCATTAATAAGCTCTAAAGCTGACAGAAACCCCTAAAAACACACATTTAAAGACATAACCTACTGAAGACACAGTTCAGTGTTGGTTTAAGGGTCTGCCTGTCGTGCCAACGTCCCGCCGGCTGCCATGACGACGTGTCCAACCACCTGATTGTCGTTTACCATGAAACAGAGGGGATTTCCTTCATCACATCATCAGCTTACTTCTGTTTCCTTCTGAAGCTGTAAACACGCCATGAGAAGACGTTTTCTCTGGAGATGTTTGCCTCTGATGGAGGACGGTGGAGCTTCCAGTAATTACACAGAGCCCAGTGTATCTGTGTGGAGGAGGGGGTGGCTACTGACTGACGTGGTGGTATGGACGGAGGCCCATGTTTCTGAAAAAGACTCTTTTCAGAGTAGGAGGGACCACACAGAGCTCCAGACGTCACCTGTTCTCATCGGTCAGCAGAACTGATCCATCAGACCTGCAGCTGGACGCTTTCTGCTCCGATCAGGACGAAGACGACAGCAGAGGACTGATCTCCTCAGATGTCCTCGTTAATGACCGTTCTAGAGGTCAGCTAGCGGTGCTCTCTGCTGAATGCAGGCTGGTGATAATTGATTTAAAGGAGAGCTGGGCTCTGATAGGCCGAGGCTCCCGGTGACTCTGTAAACAGCGTCTGCTTTCACAGGCTCTTCACACCGACGTGTTACTTTCACAAGGTTTTGTTAAACACGTGTAATGGACAACTGGCAGAGCAGAGGCAGCTATTAGTTTCCCTCTCCATGGCCTCTCTGCTCCGTCCGTCCGGATCCAGATGAAGAGCAGTCGCTTTGGATTGTTGCTGCAGGGATCGCATCACATTTCTGCTCCAAGTTTGTTTGGAAAGTCAGCTCAGCTGTTTGGCACCAAGCGATCATTTGTGGTATTAGAAAAAATTGAAAAATTGCGTTGGTAAAACGTTTGCAGATATGCCTCTAGACTGAATTACTTTCTGGCAAAAATCAATCCTGGCTGTTTGGGGGCTGTTGTTGAGCTGTTTTTACCTTTTTATTCTGTACGTCAGCGTTCCTCCAGCTGAAGAACGTCCCTCCCTGCTCCTTCCACATTTCTAACCTTTTTTTTAGTTTTCTTTGTGTGTGTGCGTGGCTGTTGATGAGGTTTATTTTGAAAAGTGCGTCCTTGCAGAGGAAAGTGAGGAGAGTTTAGTGCAGCTCTCAGTCCCAGCAGGCTGTAAAAGCTGAGGACATTCCTGTCAGAGGTCAGGAGCTCTGCAGGCACACAGAGGTCTGCTGAGGACACATTTGTAGGATAAATCATGTAAAACTGGGATCTGAGGACGTCTTCAGACATTTCCCATGTACAGCTCTGTGACTGATCCGCTGCCCGTTTGTTGTGTTTGACATTTTGCCTCCTTTCCGTTCTTTTCCAAACCATGTCCCGTTGATGTGTTTTTTATCTGACAGGTTACTCTCTCATCTGCCCTCCATGTGACAATGAAATGAAGACGGACGCCATCCTGGAGCACATGTGTGCCAGCGAGTTTGGTGAGCTTCTTCCGTTATCAGCTGACGAGTCTCCGCATGCTCAGCAGCTCCTCAAATCAGGACACTTTGCATGGATTTTATCTTCCATCTTCAGGCTTTAAAACAGCCCATAAATTGTTTACAAAGTATGCAAAGCTTCATTTTTTCCTCTGCTGAAGCGCTCCGTCTGGCCATACTTGGTCATTCTTGGTGTTTGGGTTTTATCTCGGCTGTCTGCCGCGGTGGAGGACGATGTTCTGTGACTAATGAATTGGGGTCATTAAAGTCTTTTCATGGCAGGTCCTCGCAGTAGTAAAACGGCATGTTTGTTCTGCTGTCTGGCTGTGGCTGACGGTTTTACAGAATTCCTCCTGCACATGGGGGCTATAGCATTACACGTTCTTTTATGAAAGAATTTATGATAAACCATCTCTAAAAATACCAATTCTAGATTTACACGAGCAGTCACGTAGAAATGTCCTCATTTTTAAAAGAAAATTGGTGTTTTTCCAATGAAAATAACATTAAATAAATGATAAATCCAGTGTAGACATAGTTAATGTGGTAAATGACTGTTCTAGCTGTAAACAGCTGATTTTTAATGGAATATCTCCATAGGGGTACAGAGGAACATTTCCAGCAACCATCACTCCTGTGTTCTAATGCTACATTGTGTTAGCTAATGGTGCTGAAAGGCTCATTGATGATTAGAAAACCCTTGTTCAGTTATGTTAGCACATGGATAAAAGTGGGAGTTCTCATGGAAAACATGGAATTATCTGGATGAGCCCAGACTTTTTAGCAGTAGTGTACATTTAGTAACATAACATTGTGCACATTTTGCATTTGAAAAATTAAAGGAAATGTTAGAATAAAAAGGTTTTCTGCTCACTTTAGGTGGTTTTTGACTTCTTCAGAAAACAGTTGAAAGGTTCAGTAAGTTGTGACGTAGTGACCATTGAGCTTTCATTCCTCCTCCTGTTGTGTTTGACATCATAAATTATCAGCTGATCTGAAAAAAGAACAATCTTGTCTTTACATTTCTCTTGTAGATGGCCAGAGTTCGTGTTTTTTGGCCACTGGTCAAACCTGTTTTGTTTTCGGTGTCTTTCCCTCTGTATTGTAGTCTATAGCGCCACCTTCTGACAGCTCTACACAGCCAGGTTTATCTGCTCTAAAGCAGGAAGCCTGAACCACACCCACATTTTTCATTATTCAGTATTTCAGTGTTCGTACGTTCCTCTGTCATCATTGTAAGGTGAAACATAAAGTGAAGTGGAGCAGTCAGGAAAGGGATGCTTTAAAGACTCACTGCTTCTTCTGAAGGACAGAAGCTCCTCATTCACTCCATTTATATACTTCCATCTGGACAGTTTACAGAACATTAAAGGCTGTGAATCTACGTCTTCATGTAGACCACACTTTACAATATGATGCTTCAGAAGTTCCAATCATCAGTATGTTCTCCTTCAGTCTACAGCTTAAACGTAAAAGAATTCAGCAGATCTGATCTTTGTGACGCCATGTTCAAAACCACATTTAGCTGAATAAAGAGCTCTTAGACATCAGATACTGCTCAGTTTTCAATCAGAAATCACTGATTAAATCCAGTGGTTCTCAGTGGGAAGCTTTTCACACTCCTAGCTCAGAAAACATCCCATAATGTGCTGACATTACGTTAGTTATCATCAGTGGTACCGGGACTGACCACGTCTTTAGACCTGCAGAATGAGGCCTCAGTCTTATTGAAAGTCCTCTTTGAACCTTTTAAACATGTTTTGGTGCAGTAAATAGTTTGACAGGTGAACTGTTTTTTGTCTAAACGTGACATGTCAGAAGTTAACTTTAAGTTTGTTTTATATATATATATTGACATTCACACGTTTTAAATCATCATTTATGTTGAAAGAGTCTCATGAGATCCACATCCAGGAACAGATGCTTTAGAGGAGGTTTTTGAAGCAGTCAGGTCTTGTTGGTAACTTTCAGAGATGACTTTGTGGAGATCTTGTGAAACCAGTTTATTCTTTTCATTCAGAGTGTCTCTAACTGGAACTGAAACCAGACAGAGAAATAAAAAACAAAACAAAACTAGGAAGTCAGAAACACGTTCAGCTGTTCAGTGGATTGTTTCAGTTGTGGAAATGTGAAAATCTTGTCTGAGGAATCCAGTATGAGCTGCAGGAAGTAAAAAAACATGAAGAACGGTGGATTCAGTTAAAACCCAAACATGAGCTGAAGTGCCTTCATGAGGACCTCCACACAACACGTCAGGCTTTCATGTTTTATTCACTGGACCAGGACTGTCAGCTGGAGCTCCAGGTGCCAGACTGATCAGACTCACATTAGAAACAGACGGTGTTCTCAGGAACAGTTTAAAGTTTGTTTAACGGACGGCTTCAGTGTTTACGCTGCGCTGATGGAACTCCTGCTCTGCCGAGAGGAGAGGGCCACATGATGGGCTTGTTTCATGTCAGATGAAGACAGATGTTGTTTTTCTAGCTTGTCATGAAGCAGCTGACATGTGAGGATACACAGACGGATTTAGTGTCGGCTGAGGATGAGACTTGATGCTGCCGACCTCGTCTGCAATGTCACGACCCTCGGCGTTCCTTCAGAAGGAGCTGATTGCGGCGGGTAGACGTCTGACAGCAGATAGCATCAGAGCGCTCGTAGCAGCAGCAAGGCCAAGCATTTGTTTGCTGCTTTTTCCAGCCGGCTGAAAGAATTCAGTTTTGGTCTGAGGAGAAAAGTGCAGGAATAAATCCGTCGTCCTGCAGCTGAAGCCAAACACAAGTTCATGTCTCGTCCTGGGAAGAAGAAAATATGCAGCCAGGCCTTAATCATGATGTGTTTTATCCTCCAAGCAGAGATAAGACTCGTCCTGACTGCACTCACGAGTTCTGACTTGACTGAGTGGACGCTAGGTGACGGCACGCTTCACCAACATTAATTCTCTATCCAAGCTGCAGACCAGCCGAACAGATATGAGAGGTCGATTCTTGTTCTTCTTTGTGCAGCACGGAGATGGAAAAGCATGAAGAGGTTTGAGGAATGAATCGGGAGCTTCCACTGGAGGTTTTATTAATCTACACGGACCAACCATGTGTGAAATAGTCTCTCCCTGGCAGTGAAATGAGCATTTCTGTCTGCTGGAAATCTCACTTACTAGAAGCTGCAGAAAGACTGTTGAGCTAAAAGTGTGAAATTGTCTTTTTTCTGTACTAATGCGGCCTGCCTAACGGCTTCCTATCTGTTCCGTGTGGTTTGAAGTTGATGAAAGAAGGGACGGCTGTAGTCTTCAGGTTGTTGGAAGCTTTCTTCTAAGTTTCATTTTGAAGCTAATTCATCAGAGCGACAGGTTCTCAGAGTGAGGAGCAACACTCCCTAATTTCTCTGAAATCTTGATGATTCCTCCTTTTAACACACACACACACACTCAACTGGTAACAGATTTACAGCTCATCCCTCTCAACACTTTGTTCCCACCGCAGTTTATCTCGGTGCTTAAGGTTTTACGATGCCTCATTGTCCCAGAAGACTCCAGCAGCTCTTCCATTAAACCTGTCCTCTGCTCACTTTGCTGTCGTTGCCAAATTGCTGCTTCCTTTGCTGATGCGGTGAACGGCTCTGAGCTTATCGGATCGGTTGTGTTTCCGTTGCTGTGGATGGGAGCAGGACACTCCCTCCTGCTGCTTTATGACACCCCGGGTCCCGTCTATACGTCTGAACCGACAGAGGAACCAGGTCAGGGGTCAAACACCACAGCAGAGGGAACGTCCACCGAATGAACAGGCTCCAGTTGCAGTGTGCATGAATCCACCAGTCTAAGATTCACTGCTTTAATTTAAACACGTTGATGGTGAAACTGTTCCTACAGTTCTGTTTTTTTTAGTTACAAAGTTAACGCTTCCAAATAAAGTCTAATGAAACAGAAGCAGTCAGAGGTTTTAAAGGATAGAGAGCACTTTATTTTGACCGCTGAGATCACATCCTGATTTCCAGCTAAATATTATTGTTGTAAATCTGTCATGTGGGAGGCTAAAGTAGGAGCAGGTCTTCTCCTTTTATTATTATTTATAAGCTTGAATTGGTAAAAACTGTGCAATAATTCAGCAGTAGGATCCCAGTCTACAGGGTACAATGAATATTAATTTATGCAAGAAAAAACAGTACAATTTGAACGTATAATTCAAATTTTTACTCAAAATTTGACACAAGTTAAATCACATCTACACTATCATTTAAAGGTTTGGGTTCACTTAGAAATGTCTTTATTGTTGAAAGAAAAGACTTTTTTTTTTCAATGAAGATCACACTAAATGAATGATAAATCCAGTGTAGACATAGTTAATGTGGTAAATGACTATTGTAGCCGTAAACAGCTGATTTTTAATGGAATATCTCCATAGGGGTACAGAGGAACATTTCCAGCAACCATCACTCCTGTGTTCTAATTAGGGCTGGCCCGAATAGTGGTTTCTGGCCTCCGAATATGCGGGCCCTATTAAAGACGAATATCCGGATATTCGTTCTGCCCCGTAACGTCCGACTGGGTGGGGTGGTGCGCGCGGCGGTGGCGGAGACGGTCCGAATATTCGATCCGTTCGTCTGGTCTCCCGGGTCCACATTTTGCCCTCGTTTAGTCTTTAGTTCAACTGAAGAATTCCCAAACAGCAGAGGTCTTCAGCATCTTGTCTTGTGTTTATGCAACGAAGTGAAGCGTGACGTCAGAGTCGGCAGCCACCCGGCCATTCGGGTGGTGTTTACAAAGGCGCAGGTAAGAGAGTAGCTCGGAATATTTTCATCTGGGGGGAGGAGGGGGTGATCACATAGACATGTGTATATGTTTGTGATCACAGGACGAGATGAGCCGATGTGGGCTGAAGGCGGAGGGAAGACAGTAACGCTGCATA
This sequence comes from Acanthochromis polyacanthus, assembly GCF_021347895.1. Taxonomy (NCBI): domain Eukaryota; kingdom Metazoa; phylum Chordata; class Actinopteri; family Pomacentridae; genus Acanthochromis; species Acanthochromis polyacanthus. The sequence goes on from NC_067119.1 coordinate 42,713,418, forward strand.
TTCTTTCCGCCCGATGACGTCCGACGCCGGGGTGGGGGGCGAATATTCGGATACCAAATTAATATCCGGATAGTGCCGTAGCGAACGAATATTTGGATATTCGGGTCCAGCCCTAGTTCTAATGCTACATTGTGTTAGCTAATGGTGCTGAAAGGCTCATTGATGGTTAGAAAACCCTTGTACAGTTATGTTAGCACATGGATAAAAGTGGGAGTTTAATGGAAAACATGGAATTGTCTGGATGAGCCCAGATTTTTAAACGGTAGTGTTTGTAAAACTTATCAGCAAAATCTAATTCCAGTAGTAGAACACATAAATAAATATGAATAATTCGTTATGAACGAGTGCTCTGTGAAGACTCTTCCATATGATCAGGTAATATTTTAGTGTTGGTCTCTGTGAAGGAGGTCGAACTGCTGGGTAACAAACTAACCAGTTATCCACAGGTGAGATAAATCTGAAGGGACACAAGATCGTTATGAGGACAAGAATGAAATTTGGTGATTTTAGTTTTTTCTCAAATTTCTGCTTTTTCTGGAACTGCCCCCTTGGACATTCAGCATAAACCAGATGTGAGGGACAGTCGGTGTGTTTACAGGAGCATGCTGATGAGGCTAGCTTTGCACCTTTAACTTTCTCCACCTCATTGATTGGGATCTGAGCAGGTAGAGCTGTACAGGTGTGTTCTATCCAGGAGCTACGAGGCTGTTCCATGTGGTCCATTTCTAGTCCTCTTTTTTTCAATTCCCCACATCTAAACATCTGCATTCATCTGGCCTGAACCTCCTACAACCACTGCTCTCCTCTGTCGTTCTACATTCTCTCAGCTGGTTGTCTGCTTTGTATGTAAAATCTAATTCTATTATCATCAGTAGGTGCAGAACTACAGTCAGATAGCAGCAGAAGATGGAAACACCTTGTTAGTTCCTTCATCGGGGTTCTTAAAGCTCCTCATCTTTTTCTCTGTGATTTTGCAGATTGTTGATATTTTACAGTTTACTGGGAATTATTTCTATAAATATCACAGCACTTATCTACCTCCTAGGTCTTTCTACATCTTTATTCTGATGGCACAGGAGTGTTTTGTAGAAACACCAGCAGTGTTCTGAGCGTTGCAGTCTGGGTTTGATCCTTCTGTGAGGAGATGTGGAGCAGCGCCTCCACCCAACGCCTCCTCCTGGGTGTGTTTAGAGCTGGAGGTGAAAGTAGTTCCTCTAATTATGTGTGCTGACTTCTAGAATCTCAGAAAACATTAAAGGAAAAGCAGGAGCAGCTTCAGCCAGCAGAAGCCAAAGAAAAGAGTTGTTGGCAGTTATTTGATGTTAGCTTCTAATTGTGCGACGCTGCCGAACAGATTAATCCCTCAAACAACACGAGGTGCAAAGAAAGTTCAGAGCATCAACGGATTATCAAGGATGGAGGATTTATCAAGATGAAGTCCTTTCAGGGGTGGGCCAGGCCTTCTCTTCTATGACTCACTAATTATGAGCGCTGCCCATTTTGATTTCTGTGAACACTAAGCCTCCTCACAGAGAACGTTTGACGGAGGATAAAGGTCTTAATCCCTACCATGTGCACTCTTAATACAGGGGAAAGCTGGCTTTTTTAACACTTTAATTAGCAATGGAGATAGGCAGACATGAAGCCTCCTGTAGTGAAGGTTCAGGTCGTTATGTCACGCACGATTCTACAAAGAATGAGTCAGGAGGGATCTGGTGGTAAAAGTGGAGAAGTTCAAGTTTTTTCACTTCAGATCTTTGCTGGAGTGTGAAAATGATTCATGCTCAATCAGGCTGTTCTGGACTGAAGGTCACAAGACCGCATCTCCGGCGTGACTCTGATTTATGCCGACAGCAGCTCTCTCTATTAGATCGGACATAGTGCGGCGTGCTTTGATTTCCTCTCGCCGCTGTGTCACAAGGCCGTCTGCTGCACACATCAGTGGACGTCAGGAAAACCAGCGGCCGTAATACCGGCTGGCACACCGAGATCTGGACCACCAAAGTCTGACTCGTGCTCCGTTTCAAAGGGGGAACTGGAGGAAACGCGGAGATTAGAAGGTTAAATAGAGTTTAGTGAAAGATCAGGGGTATTATGGGCCATCTGAAAAACAGCCTGAGATTCAGAGAGAGGTTAAAAAATGACAAGGAGCTGCTAATTCTGACCAGACAGGTGTGTCACTTTCCATCAGGGAGAACTGGCTTGGACCGTAAGTTCAAAGTACAACCTTATTTGTAATGCTTCTTTTCCCATGAACTAGAACAGGAGGAACTCTTAGTGGCTTTGTGTACGGTTTTATGGCTCCTGATGTCTGCATTCGTATCAGATTATCTATAAAACACTTCATATTGCATTATTTGAACTAAAGGCATGCTTTCTTTTTTGTGCTTGATGACAATTCTTTGTGTTAACCTGTTTAGTGCCTTTTATTTTCCCATGATGTTTAATAATTTGCAGTATTTGAATAAAGTGTACACAGGTCCAAATCTAAGCTACAGTTCAGAAGTTTGGGCTCATCCAGATAATTCCATGTTTTCCATGAAAACTCCCACTTTTATCCATGTTCTAACATAACTGAACAAGGGTTTTCTAACCATCAATGAGCCTTTCAGCACCATTAGCTAACACAATGTAGCATTAGAACACAGGAGTGATGGTTGCTGGAAATGTTCCTCTGTACCCCTATGGAGATATTCCATTAAAAATCAGCTGTTTACAGCTACAATAGTCATTTACCACATTAACTATGTCTACACTGGATTTATCATTCGTTTAGTGCTATCGTCATTAAAAAACCTTATTTGAGTGGTAGTAACCTCACTGGTACCATTGAAATGAAATAATCTGTGTTGAAAGTTCTGGATATCATTTTCTAAATTTTGAAATCAAAAAAATGAAATGCTCAGATTTTCACTAAGTTATGTTGGTAACAATCCAGAAACTAACTTTATGAAAGTGACCAATGCTAGACGTTTTGACCAATAAACATCTGAGGAGAAGGTCCTGACTGGCTCCTACTGTCATGTTCCTTTTCATAGTTAAAACGTATTAACTAGGAGCTTTCTGAGACAGCGCTGAAACTGAAAATAACATCATTTTTTCTTTTCTGGTTCTCCACCCACAGCTTTGAAGGCCAAGATCAAGGAGGTGAAGCGAGAAAACACGGACCGCAAGGTGATCCTGCAGAAGAGGAAGAAGATGTTGAAAGCAGGCAACCTGAAGAAGAAGGACACGAAGAAGCTGGTGTTGTACTTGAAGAACGGAGCGGACTGCCCCTGCCAACAGCTGGACAACCTGACAAACCAGTATCTAATCATGGGCCGCAAGGTGGACAAGCAGTACCTCCTCACAGGCATCCACAAGTGGGACAAGTCCAGCAAAGAGTTCAAAAAGGCCATCAAGAAACTCAAGACCCACAAATGTCCTACATTCGAGAACGTCTTCAAATAATATGACCGGCCCCCACCCCGGTCACATCTCCTCCTACGTACGAACTTGCACAAGCATTCCCAGTCTTTGCTTTCTGTTGTCCTGTTCATATATCTATATATCTTTGTATATTTACAGATATACTTTGGAATGTCCTTGTTAAGTTTTAGTGGAATGGGGGAAGTGATAACATCGCTAATGAACGAGCTGAGTTTCCTTTTGGTGAAAGAAAAAGGACGTCGTAGTGAAAGCCCTTCCGCGTTGAAATCATTTCCGCCACATGTATGTACATACTTTTTGAAATTTTCCCTATCCTCGCACAGGTCAGTGGATTGGTTGGGCATTTTGGAAAACACTTGGAAAAACTTTCTTCTTTGCCTCGAGCTCGATCAGAAGATGAAACCACTTTTGTGTCTGGTAGAAGCTAGAGCCAACAGACAGTTAGCTTACCTCACATAAAGACTGCCACTGAGGGCCAAGAGCTATCTTCCTTCTGTCCAAAAGTAAAAAGGAGAAACGGTCAATTTTAGATTTAGTTTCTTGTTTTATTGAATAAATGTCACGGGTTATTTAGTGGGCCAAGCTAGTTTGTTCCTAGTCTTTGTATGAACATAGGCTAACCATCTGCTGGTCACCTATTAGCTAAAAACCTGCCCCAGTGTCCTGTAAACAACCTCTTTTTGTGATGATTTATTAATTACTCTTAAAATCAATGATTAGACTACAGAAATGTGAGCTTTAAAAGCTATGTAGGGTTCCTGTTGAATAACTTATTGACAGAAGTGTGAGGGTGCTGTCGTTCGCTGAAGACTGCACTGCCGCCATGCAGATCATTTACGCTTGATTTCTTCATGTAATTGTTTGTCATTTGTTACTTGAAAATCATAAGAGAATCATAACCACCAATCTGCATCACCAGATCATGTTTAGGCCTGTGTGGCTGGTTTCTTAATCTTTTTTACCGCTCGTCTTTCTTTATACGTTCAGTCTGCAGTACTCATTATTCATCAGTAAAGGAATGTTTAAAGTGCAAAAGTTATCAAAGTGCAGATATTGCCAAATGTGTGTTCTGGTTTGTTCTGCTTGAGTGTCTCTGATCCGTTCTAGCACTGTTTTGTTTCAGATTTGAATGTCAGCAGTGCATCGCTGCCTATGTCATGTACATACAAATTTTACATAAATATAGAAAAAACTAAACTGCGTCTCTTATATTATTCAGTTTTCTTCTATGGATTTACATAACATTATGGCTGATTCATTAGTCAAATGAAATATCTCAACACACAGAACTTTCCTACAATACTGACAGCATTTTAGTACAAAAACTACATTCAACATTTTGGACCACTTATAAATGTCCTCATGTTTGAAATAAAAGCAGCTTTTTTTCAATGAAGATACCATTAAATAAATGATAAATCCAGTGCAGACATAGTTAATGTGGTAAATGACTATTCTATCTGTAAACAGCTGATTTTTACTGGAATATCTCCATAGGGGTACAGAGGAACATTTCCAGCAACCATCACTCCTGTGTTCTAATGCTACATTGTGTTAGCTAATGGTGCTGAAAGGCTCATTGATGATTAGAAAACCCTTGTACAGTTATGTTAGCACATGGATAAAAGTGGGAGTTCTCATGGAAAACATGGAATTGTCTGGATGAGCCCAAACTTTGGAAGGGTAATGTACATTTATCCTGACTTTTCATCCAGCACAAGAATCAAATCAGTTTTGTTTAACACTTGGGTTTATGCTGAAGCTAAACAAGATGGTGGATTTAACTGCATAACTTTGTTTTTATTACATTTTATTCCTAAACATTAGCATCCAAATGTGCTTCAGAATCCTCAAACCTGACCGTGGAAAAGACTTATCATGTTAGTGCTAACATGAAAACACAGCATGTTAGCACTGTTGCTCATGTTAGCCTTCAGTTTAAAAAAGTGCTCTTTGGGAGAACATGAAGTTGTTATTTTGCTTGTGTTTTACTATCTGTGTCTTTATCCGATATGGGAGATTCCGCTAAAGTCCGTGTTACGTAAATGTTGTAATTTCCAAAAATCAGCAACAGTCTGCATGGACAGATGCTTTTCTGACATGCAGAAGTGTGTAAAATGGTACTTGTGGACTCGTGTGGACTTGGGGAATCTGGCCCAGGTGTAGCTTCAGAGCTCTGTTACCTGAAGGCTGAATTACCAAAGAGGAAAACTACCCTCTGGGTTCCAAAGGATAATAATTGTCAGCTAAGATGGACCATTAACTGGCAGTAAAAGTTGATGTGATATGAGGCTTGAAGTTGACTCCAGAAATGTTGCTGAGAATCTGTAATTTCTAAAAAGGCCTCGTGTCAAAACCTATTTAATAACCTTCCAGACTTCAGTAGTTTTGGTCTGACTGAAGACACATTTGTGCTCGATAACTTCTTACATAGAAACTCATGTTTACATCTATTTATCTCACCAGAACAGCTTTCTGCACTCTAGAATGCTTTTATATCCCATCTAATCATAATACGGTGCCAATCATACCGCTAAAGCGAGGTTTAGAGAAAGTGCCACTGGTGTTGGAATTAATGAACTGTTCACTTGGATAAAAACATACAGCCTGCTTCCAAAAGCAACTGCATGGTTGTGGGTGTGTAACAGCTGTATCTATGTAAGGGCCTTGTAAACATTTGGTGTCTTGGAACTGCACTGCAAAGACCGTGAAATCTCTTATCTTTATGTAAACCCTTACTTTGGCTTTCCATGTGAAGTGTGATCCAGTTAAAACAAAGAGGAACGACGTCTGCCAGAACAGCCACCTCTGCTTCGACAGTTGTGCCAAACAGAACTCTGCCAAACTATCATTTTCACGCTTTTAGGATAGATAAAGCATCACGCTGCCAGATCTCCACACCGGAGGACCTCTCACACGCATGTGCATCTCTCCAATGATGCTAAATTCTTGTCTGGGTGTCTTCGGATTCAATCTTGTTGTGGTTTCACAGGCTGTTAGTGTCTCGGTATGTGGCGTGTAAATGCTAATCCTGAGATATACATCATTAGCAGCTCATGCTGGAGGTGAGCTCTGATGCTTTGTCAGCCAAAGGGCAGCGCTGTCTAATCAGCTGTCAAATTTAAAACAATTGTTTTCACAAAGTCTGTGTTGATGGATACCGTTTCCACGCTGAACAGGCATGACTTTCCCATGTCATCTCATTTGATTCATGGACTTTACATGTTTTCCCTGAACAGAAAGCCCAGATCTGAGCAGCTCCATGATAAATGTTTGAATGTAAATGCTTTTATGAGCTGAAATCCATCATGTCAGAACAACATACGTAAACAACAAAATATGAGAGCATTCTGTCAATAAAAAGCCTTGTTAAAAACCAGGAAGTATCAAACGGACCAACGTCTTGCCCATCTGGTTTCAGTAATGGCTTTGGTATTGGAAAATATATGTCAGATGTGGACTTTGCTTTCTAATCATTACTTCAGCTGCCTTCAAAAGAGGCCCAGGAAACCCGGGGCCAAGCTACAGCTTTGTCCTATTAAGAGATGATCTGCAAAAAACATCCGGTTGTATTCGTCGTCCCACTGAAAACCTCAAATTGATGAAGCTGATGAAGTACTGTTTTGATTGGTTCCTCGTCAGAGACCAAGAAAGTATTCAATTATCCCTCTGATATTATGACCACGCCATGATTTCAGTCTGTGTGATAAGAAAAGCTCGGAAAGTTTGACTGGATGGAGAGCTTTCAGTTATATGTGCTTCAGACCCTTAGCACAATGACAATCTACACTCTGTACTAGTATATATATACATGTATATAATATATACTCTATACTTAAGACCAGTTAATAATAGAGTAATAATACAGTATATATCAATGGGTCGGTTTCAGGGGCTTGCAGGCTGGTTTATTGCGGGCTGAACGGTTGTGCATGCTCTGACTGCAGGGACCCTCCCTGTAGCAGCTCTTCCAGGGTAGTTTTCATGGGAGAAAAAAGAACCAATCCAAGGTAGGTACCTCTGAGGCCCTAAAGACTACTCCTGGACACTAACTGGAAAACAATCGCCAGTTTTCTACCCTCTCGATGTCTTTGTCCATCAGTCTTCACATTTCTAATGTTCATTACCATCAAGAACTTAAAATTCACCATGTAGACTAACAGAACAAACCAGCATCGTATTATTTCCCACAGCTCACAGAATAAAGTTATTTGTCGTTGGCACAATCAGAGTTACCGTAGCGGTTGAAGCCATCAGATCCTACAAAGACAGCTTCAAAGAGTCATTTACAGGAATATTCCTACACTGTTTGTGCTATATGATCCCTGCCTCATGTTCCTGCAGTGGAAAGCTGCCGAGCACATCAGTTTAGTGACCATGGTTAGTGATGTAGCGATGAATCCACTGAGATTTATGACCTAACTATACTTCTACTCAGCTCGGTAAAGCATTTTAGTGTCTTTTGCTAATTATTTTGGATCTCTTTTATTGATTCACTCTCACTGCTCTTATTGCCCAAAAAACCTGCACACTGTTTGCACAGAACAACACACAGATTAACTAGTGAGCAGCTTCTTTGTGAATGGTGGTTGGGTAACAAGCTAATATAAATGTTAGCGTTGCTTTGAGACAACATTCACCTGCAGTAAAGACGTCACTCTGTCCTTGTTCTCTGGATAATTTGCCAGTGTTAGCTCAATCCAAAATCCACATTATACACAATAAATGGTTGCCATTTTCATTACAGTACCTATTGAAAGAATCTGAATCCTATGAGGCCTTTCATTGTTACTGATAGTCTGCATTTCCAATCCCAGTGAGCTCATCGGACGAATGCAAAAGACAGATGTTGATGCTTGAGGTCAGATCATGAAATGGAGAGCAGTCAATCACACCTCTATGAAAGTCAGAATATGTTGATAGCCTCTGGGAGCCACCAGGGTCAGTTTACACCATGTTAGAACATAAACTAGCAAAAAAACTCACTCACCTCAAATAAATCCTTCCCAAATATGGTTTCTGTCATATTTTGTGCTACTGGCGTCTGTTCAAATGTTAATTTTTCTGTTCAGTTTGGCTGAAATTAGTTCTTGATGGTGTGAAATAAAGGTGAATGTGTATGAAGTAGATGTGAAGACATCTCCAGTCCTCTGCCCAGGAATCGTTAATAAGAATGTGAAATGACTGCTCCTTGTTTGACTGTAATTCACTGTTGCCTGTTTTAAACCACCAAACTGTACTAACTGATATTCTGAGATATCTTTCAGACTGCTGCAGTGGGGTGTTCCTGGTCTGCAGTGGTCAGCATCTATCAAAGTGATCCAAGGAAGGAACATTGTAGAATCAGACACAGGGTCATGGACGGCCAAGCCTCATTGATGCATGTGGGGAGGAAGGCTGGCCGTGTGGTCGGATCCAACAGACCAGCTACTGTTGGTCAGACTGCTGAAGAAGTTCATGCTGGTTCTGGTAGAAAGGTGTCAGAATACGCAGAGCATCAGTTTGTTGTGTCTGGAGCTGCATAGCTGCAGACCAGTCATGGTGTCCATGCTGACCCCTGTGCACCACCGAAAGACCAACAATGGACATGTGAGCATCAGAACTGGACCACAGAGCAATGAAAGAAGGTGTCCTGGTCTGATGGATCACGTCTTCTTTCACATCATGTGGATGACCGAGTGCATCGCTTACCTGGAGAACACATGGAACCAGGATGCATTATGGGAAGAAGGAAGCAGGAAGCAGGAAGCTTATATACTCAGTGAGAGTAGCATGTTTGTCTCCAAGAGACGTTTCATTTTGAAAACTAGAGGAGTCCAGATATCACAGAACATCTTTATGGTCTAGAGGAGTCCAGATACCACAGAACACCTTCAGGGTCTAGTAGAGTCCAGATACCTCAGCAGGCCTTCAGGGTGTAGAGGAGTCCAGATACCACAGCAGACCTTCAGGGTCTAGAGGAGTCGAGATACCACAGCAGACCTTCAGGGTCTAGAGGAGTCCAGATACCACAGCAGACCTTCAGGGTCTAGTAGAGTCCATGCCTTGATGGGTCAGGGACATTTTGGCAGAAAATGGGACCAGCACAGTATCATTTAGGTGGTCATAATGTTCTGCCTGATCCGTTTACAATCCATGGTTGAAAATAAGGCATATTTTAACAAACTAATATATTTTACTGTGATTTGTGCTGATAATAAAATAAATAACAGCTTTTTGACCATCCAGATGTTTATTAGTGTTGCAACATTTTCTGCACAGGTTTGAAAATGATTCTGCTAATGCTCTATCACACTATTATTCCAGAAAACTGCTTCACAAAGACATTTTTCAGCCCGTGGGATCACAGGGAATGTTGTCTCTGACTAATAACTCCATACCAGAAGAGGCTCTAGTTACCTCTTCCTCCCCTCGGTGTTTCAGAGACACATCTGGGGAACTTTTGGACAGCGCTGTCTGCTTCAGATGCAACTCCACATCCTCACATTAACAGGAGGAAACAATAAAGTGTTATTAAGACTTATAGCGCAAATATTTGGCAGCAAATAAGCCATCGTAACAGAACTTTTTGTTCTTCACAAAATGTTTCATTTTATGGATCTCTGAACCGTAGCTGAGTCTTGGGGTTTTAAAAAGTGAGCCTCCTCTCTGTTCTTAATCCATGTATGTGCCTTCAAAGCTGCTGCCTTTTCCCCAACTGCTATAAAACCATCCTTTGTCTTTAGTGGTATAGCTGGATACTCTGTTTTACGGTGCACCATCAGTAGCCAGCAGCTTAAAAGGGTCATTTGGGAGGATTTTGTGTGGGCAGCTCAGTCAGCCCAAATATACGCCCTAATAAAGCTGGGACATGTATACAAATCACACTTAGATGGAACATTATAATGATTTCCTGTCACTACAGAGATGAAATACATCCTCTTTAACACAGTTTGGACTGCAGTTTGAAATTCTAAAAGTGAGCGTTGGCATGACTAGAACTTCAGGGTGTGTGACTGCATAAATTTACAGTCATTGAAATACACAAGTGTTTTTCTGGCTGTCCTGGTGACCCTGAGCTGCAGAGCTAACCGTTAATGTCTCTGGCTTGTCTGCAGACTTCAGGAAGAAGGATGAGTCGGCACACGGTGTAGCAGACTAGCTTCTTTGGAATTCTGGGATCGCAGTCAAATTGGCAGATGACTCACATCAATCTTCTGGCTGAACCTCAGGCTGGATGCCTCTCGCTAGCGGCTCTCAGCTCACAGCGGGCCTTTATGAGTAGAACAGCTAGAAACCCGGCAGAACGGGGACAACCTGAAATAAAACAGGGAAACAATTGTTTTCTTTTTCACACAGATCCACAAGAGAGCGGGAGGAGGTGTGTGTGTGTGTGTGTGTGTGTGTGTGTGTGTGTGTGTGTGTGTGTGTGTGTACGTGTTTATCTATACCGGTGGGGACCCGGTGGGGACTTTGACCTGACTATTGGTATATAGGTGGGGACTCGTCTTACGGACCTAAAATGAGGTCCCCACAAGTTTAAACAGTGTTTTCTTGGCCATGTTGTTGTTACTGAAAAAAGTAAAAGTGCAAAAACGTTTCTTTAGGGTTAGCCATTGTTTTGGTGAAGGTTAAGGTTAGGGTCAGGGTTAGGGGTTAGGTATGAATGGGAGTCAATGGTAAGTCCCCACAAGGATAGGAATACACAGTGTGTGTGTGTGTGTGTGTGTGTGTGTGTGTGTGTGTGTGTGTGTGTGTGTGTGTGTGTGTGTGTGTGTGTGTGTGCTACACATGTGGCCGGCAGCCATATGTTTTTGAATAATAGCCATTAGTTTTAAGAGGATGATGTCATTGTAGGTTTGCTGTTCCAGTAACTATATTCCTGCAGTCCTGGATCACATCCCTGAAATGACTCCTGCAAAGCCTGATCCGTGTTGCTCTCTGAGGAAGGTGAGAGGTATGTGCAGTAAACATGGAATGATTAGCTAGTTTGTTCCCTCGGTTCGAGGATAAAGAAACAGAGGGGGAAAAAAAAGTTCTGCTGGATTTTTGATTCACTCTGATTTTAATTTATGGCTTTCAGCGAGCAGTTAAAGTTCTTCCTCTTCAGAAACCTCTCACTGAGGCTTATCCTCCATGCCTGTGGACTTGGGCGAGGATGTGAGTGAGTCCGAGTCTGGATAAAGCTGTGTGGTGCCAGTGTCAACATGGCCATGCTGTTCTGGGAGCACTTCACTGACTATCAATCACCAGCGACCGGCCGCAAGTTG